>NC_092129.1:14291113-14581113 GCF_043159975.1 Macaca nemestrina | reverse complement strand
AGAACATTTTCTTGGCATTCACAGCCTGGTTAAGTGGCAGAAGAGGCCTAGGTTTCAGCCTACTTTGGCTCTCAACATCCTCACAAAGTTTACCCATTTCTAGCTTTTTAATTAAAGCAAGAAATGCGAGGCTGTAACTTAAACACTTAAAGGCCACCATAGGGTTATTAGGTGGCCTAATTTTAATATTATTGTGTCCCAGGGAGTAGGAAGGCCGGAGGAGGAGAGAGATGAGGGAGTGGCTGGTCAGTGGAGCGGTCGGACAGCACAATGTTTATGAAGTTTGCTGTCTTATACAGGTGTGGTTTGTGGCACCCCAAAACAATGACAATAGTAATATTAAAGATCACTGATCTCAGATTACCATGACAGATATAATAATAATGAAAAGCCTTGAAATATTGTAAGAACCATCAAAATGTAACACAGAGACATGAAGTGAACACATGCTATTGGGAAAATGGCTCCATAGGCTTCCTTGATGTAGGGTTGCCACAGACTTTCAATTTGTGAAAAAATGCAGTATCTGCAAAGGGCAATAAGGCGAACTGCAATAAAATGAGGTCTGCTTGTACATTTGTATCTGTTTAAAATGACAAGGATGCACAGGTGTATGTACATGCTTGTGTGGCTGAAGCATAATCTGAGATTTTGGCGGAGCTTGCAGTGAGCCGAGATCGCGCCACTGCACTCCAGCCTGGGCGACAGAGCGAGACTCCGTCTCAAAAAAAAAAAAAAAAAAAAAAAAAAAAAAAAAAAGAGATTTTAACTTAGGTCTTTGTATCCTGTAAATTTTCCTCCTTTGCCTTGGGCCTGTTGGACAGGAGAGCAAAGAAGGTGGCCTTGGCAGCAATTCTCCACCTGCAGCCTCCTTCAAGGGCCCTGGAGCCCTGGGGAAGCCAATGATCCTCTCCCTGGTGTCAACAGCCCCAGCACCCCCTGTCAGGGCCTGCAATGGACAGTCCTTAAGCCAGCAGCCAAGAAAGTGGACTCTGTTACATCCCAGCCAGGTGCCTGCCCCTGTATATATGTACCCCCGGCCCCTGCAGTGTCCCAGTGTAACCAATAATTGTAGGTGGGCCCTGGATACCTGGGAAGGGACACCTGGACACCCTGCCCCTCCAGCTGGAGAAAGACATGAGAACCTCTGAATCGTGGTTCTCTGGAGAAGGACTCTGGAGAACTGGGAGTTGGGAGGAAGATTAATCTCCCTGAAGCCCTTTCCTTCCTCTCCACTCCCTTTGGCCCACCCCCTGAGTGTCACCTTCCACTGGGAGCTTCCCATGTCTTCTGGTATTCCATCATGACTCACATCTGCCCCACCTAGCAGAGGTTGAGGGCCTGCGGGTCCGGAGTATGAATCTCTGCTCCATCACTGTTATGACCATGAGCAAATTACTTAATCTGCTTCCATTAGCTTCTGCATCCATAATATGGTGAGAATTATAGTACCTACTCTATAGGGTCCTAGTTGAAGATTAAATAAGATAATGCAGGTAAATGCACAGCACAGCAGCTGGCATATAGCAAGCATTTAGTAAACATTCACTAGAATTACTGAGGACAAGTCCTGAAACCAATTGAATAATTCAATTGCCTTCTAAGTTAAGTGAAAGGGGCAGAAAGGGACTAAGAGAAAGTGGACAGAGGAGAGGAAGAGGGAAAGGGAAAAGGAGGGAGAAGGGAAGGGGAGGGGAAGGAAGGGGGAGGGGAGGGAGAAGGAGAGGGAGAGGGAGAGGGAGAGGGAGAGGGAGAGGGAGAGGGAGGCCCCTCAGGATACAGGGTTGTGTTCTCCTAGCAAGCTGAGCTGTGTCCTGTTGGACAAGAGTCCAAATCTTCCTGGAGGAAAACAGTGAATGTGACCTCACATCGTGCCTCCCAGCTCTGCTACAGTGAGAAGGAAGACTGTGCCTGGCAAGGGCAGGTGCTTAGTAAAGTTTTATGGGTTGGTGTTGGGGAAATAAAAAGTCTTCTCCTAGCTCAGAAAATCTCTCCGCAAAGGTAGTAGAGACAAAATGGTTTTATTATCGAATAAGTGAAGGAAATAATGTATACAGTGGTCCATTTCCAAGACAAATTGTCTTAAATTGGCTCAGGTTAGCAAACTACAGAAGAAACAGGATATATTAGGCCCCTGCTTGAATAGTTGATGCCTACTTGTCGGCCTCCCTCTTCCTCCCCCTTCCCCCAGGCTTAGTTGCCCTCACCCAAACCAAAGAAGTTTAGTCTAATATAAAAGTTAACCAGTCCGCAAAATAGCTCACTTTGTCTGTTCTTATCAGCCTGCCCAGCTACTTAGGTCCTAAGTCAAATAGTCGAAGAGCCCCCGAGCTAACTAGAATTGCAATGCATTGTGGGCTGCCACAAAATGCAGCAAGACAATCCCCTCCCCGCCCCCCACCAAAATAAAAAACACCTAAAGCCCTGGCCTAACAATCAATAGGTGATGTCCAGGAAGATTGTGACCCCATAGTACTCAGCCTATGAGGAACCGGGGGAGGGACCTGCACACTAGGGGAGAAATTGCTTGTTGAAACTGTGCTTGTTGAAACTCTGCCTGCATGCGAGACACCCAATCTTGTAAGACCATCATTAAAAGTCTCACTTCCGCTGTTCTCTGGGTCTCTGAGTCCATGCTTTGGGTTTGGACAGGTGAGTTTGTTTCTCACAATAAGTATTAAACCAGAATATGATGCACATTGAAGAGGTTCAGAATATGCCACCCCAAAATGTGCCACTCTGGCATAAGGATATTTTGCACTGAAGGCAACTGAGAAAAAGCAGACACAAAAAAAGCTCCCTCCTTCCCACCTCTACCATGGAAAGACTACTTGAATTGGCTTTAGCTGGAGGAGAAAAAAACTTCTCTCATCTTTATGACAGAAAGTAGTTTTGCAAATTGGAACAAGGTGCCCACTGAATTAGACGTCTACCCTTTCACATTAATTGAGAGACAGGGGCACTATCTCATTTAATGCTCACATTTCAAAAAAAAATTTCCCAGGTCCTTGAGGAAACATTTCTCAGTGAAACTGGCAAGAGGCTTATTTTGTCATCATTTCAAACATACATTTGAAAAGGACAGAAAAAAATTCTGAAACAAAAAGGGAGAGGTAAGGAGAAGTGTCTTCCCTTATTTTCAAAATGGAGAACTAAGCTTTTATTTTAAATGTGTGCCTGCCTTTACAATCAAACTATGATTAAAAATTATTTAACAATAAATCAGTTAAAAACATTATTGAGTGCTTGCTAAGGGACAAATAGGTATTAACTGATTTAGTACCTACAAAACCCTATAAGATCTATACAATTATCCCCATTTTACAATGAGGAAACTGATGCACTAGGAAACTGTTTTACTTGTTTATGGTCACATGGAAATGGAACATGAACTTAAATCCAATCCCTCTTGATAGATATATTAATGAATGGATGAACAGATAAAGGAATGCAATCTGCCAAGAAATCAAGAGTATTTCAATTGAATTTGAAAATTGAGGCAGAAGGCTGTGGGAAGTCTGCAAGATATGACACTTGTCTGAAAATAAATATTTTCTCTAAGTTCAGCAAGGTAATTCCTTCTCCATGACCTTTTCACTCCAGCATCTGAGTTCAGTACTCATCTCCTCCAATGTGCCTCCAGCGGTAACAGTTTTTGATGTGTCTTAATGATAAAATTATAAAATCAGATGATTGCTGATTTTAATCTTTGCCCACACATCATGCCCTCAATGATTTATTCTCTGTGTCTCCCCCAACCTTCACAGCTTGGGAAGAATAAGCTCAGTTTCTTTCCCCAGCTGTTACCACACACACTCCAGGGCTGCTGTTTTCCGCAGCCCTTGGGACAGAGGTGCTGAGGTTTTACTTTCAATGACCCCTTATCTTTAATTTCTCTTCCCCATCATACATAATCACGTCACAGGATTCACTTGGGAGAAAAAAATGTCTTCTTTTTCTTGTCTCAGAAATAGGATTCTGCATTTTGGGAATGTTACTTTTAAAATGTTTTTAATATTGTTTTTAAACACTATCTTTCCCCAAAGAACGTAAGACTTGCTGAATGACATTCTGATATCCTGCAGTGCAGATTGTAAAATTTAAATTGTGTTCAATCCTGCTTCCAGGCTGACATTTCCATTCTCACCTACCTGATTCACTATGGGTATTTTAGGCAGATGTTCATAAAAGACATTGGATCACAACCTAAATGCAGTTAGTAGGGTCCCACGCTACATCAAATGCTGAAATCGGCTTGATGCTGAATGTTGCTCAGAGTGATCTCTGCTCCATCGACTCTCTAACAGGACAGTGAGGCAGGGGACGGCCTGAGAAGAACAGGAGGGAAGGAGATGAAACAATGAGCCTATCCATGAGTAGGCCACAAAGCACCATGGCGTGGAGATTAGCCAAGAGGTCAGCACACACGGAGCCAGTTCACTGACGAGGTGGGCTGTGTAGGTTGAGTTGTGTAACCCCCCATAAAAGACAATATTGAAGTTCTAGCCACTAGTACCTGCGAGTGTGACCTTATTGTCAAATAAGACCTTTGTGATTTAATCACGTTAAGATGTAATTAGCGTGGGCTTTGCTCCATTATGAGTGGTGTTCTTACACGAAGAGAATATTTGAATGCAGACACACAAAGAGAATCCCATGCAAAGACACAGAGACACGCAGACGTGGAGGAAAGACTTGTGAAGATGGAGACAGAGATTGGAGTGGTGTTGCCACAAGCCAAGGAACACCTGTGGCAACCAGAAGCTGGAAGAGGCAAGGAAGGCCTTCCCTCGAGACTTCAGAGGAAGCATTGCCCTGCCACCATCTTGATTTTGCACTTGGTCTTAGTCTGTTTGTACTGCTCTAACAAGATTCTTGAGACTGGGTAATTTATAAAGAACCAAAATATATTTCTCACAGTTCTGGAAGCTGGGGAGTCCAAGATCAAGGTGCCAGCATAGGTGTCTTGGGAGGGCCACTTTCTGCTTCCAAGATAGCACATTGTTGCTGTGTCCTCCCATGGTAGAGAGTGGAAGGGAAAAGGCCAAATGTTAGGAAACCCGTTTTAGAAGGGTTTGATCCCATTCACTCAGGCTCTGCTCTCACGACTTAATCACCTCCTAAAGGCCCCGGGACCTCTTAACACTATCGCATTGGGAATTACGTTTCAACACATGGATTTTGGAGGGGACATAAAACTTCAAACCATAGCAGACCTCTGTGGTACAGTGGCTTTAGGAAATTATTACATGAATTCCATATGCTATAAGCAGAAACCAACTTTATTTTCTTTTTTCCACTGCTATTTTACACCCATAATGTTAGACCATGCATCCCCAAGCCTGGATAAAATCTCGGGTAGATCCCTTAACTTTTCTGGTCATTTTGAGCTATTAAAAGTCAAATTCTATCTAAAATCAAAACTTTAGTCCTCATCCTATTTAGAGCTTCTTCCCATTCTGACTGTAGACTTAACTCAAGCTCAGAAACCTGCAGAGGTAAAAGGCGATGTGGCTGTTTTTTCACTGTTTCCCACCTGCCTGTACACCCCTTTTCCCCTTTACTCACTATATGGCCTCCAGTGTTGGAGCAAAGGGGAGAAATGAGGGGAAAAAGAGTACCTTTATGAAGGTACACTTATTATCTGATAATGGGCCCTCCAAATAAGACCAAACCAAAGCCTGGCTTTTTCTTTTATGGGGCTCAGAATATAGTCACCCCAAATAATGAATCTACCCTGAAGACTCTTGTTAGCTGGGGCCTTTCTACTCCAGCATACCCCAATATGGAAGGTGGTCTCTCAGACAGAGCATTTATGACCCACCCCAGTGATACACCACCAGCCCCTGTCTGCTGTGGTTGCCGCTCCCCTCGCAGGAAGCTACAAAAGACACAGTCCTAGCCACTTCTCTTAGGCAAAGGTCTGACATTTCTCTAAAGAAATATACCATTGGAGGAGGAGGAGAAGGAGGAGGAGGAAGGAAGGAAGGAAGGAAGGAAGGAAGGAAGGAAGGAAGGAAGGAAGGAAGGAAGGAAGGAAGGAAGGAAGGGAGGGAGGGAGGGAGGGAGGGAGGGAGGAAGGAAGGAAGAAGGAGGAGGAGTCATTAAAAATGAAAATTAAAACAAAACGTCTTTTTTTCATATGTCAAACTAACAAAGATTTTATTTTTAAATTACACAGCATTGGTGAGGATACAGGTACAGTTTTATCCTCTTGCTAGGCATATGAACTAAAACAATGTTTCTGGACGATACTTGGAAATACATATCAAAGTATTAAAATAGGCACACCAGATGGCTGGAGAACGCTTACATTCCTGAAAGCCTTAAATTCAAGCACAAGCCATGAAGGAGTTTTCCTGAAGGCCAAAAAGGACAATCCTGGGAATCCTGAGACTAGCCTGGAGTTAGGAATATCCAGTTTTTATCAAAAGGACCCAGCTGCACCCCATCAGAATTCCTGCTGCCATTCAACAATTTGATCTATAAAGATTTTCCTCTGTAGGAGAATTGGGAGCCAGTTGTTCTGAAAGTTGGATTTCTTGGCATGTGCTTTGCTATTGTAGGTAATAATTCTACTCAGTCCTAAAAAATCATTTTGAGTTTTTATTTTTCTTTCACAAAAATGTATTGGTTTCTTGATGAGAAAAAAAGGCATATAAAAATGATTTTTTAAAAAAGAAAATGTTTCTTGATTATCTCCAGAAAAACTAGTTTTGGATGTCCTATAGTTAACAAAACAAAAATCCTATGTATCTCTATAGATTGGGTCTGTCTTTGGTGTCCTAGTCTAATTCATCTATTTGTTGCAGTTGCTTAAGAAACTCTATTTGTAGAAGAGGTGACAACTAGTCAAATTTGCCAGTTAGAACATTCAGTTAAAATGTCAGTCAATTTATTTTATTTTTATTTATTTATATTTATTTATTTATTTGGAGATGGAGTCTCACTCTGTTGCCCAGGCTGGCGTGCAGTGGTGCAATCTTGGCTCACTGCAACCTCCACCTCCCAGGTTCAAGCAATTCTCCTGCCTCAGCCTCCCAAGTAGCTGGGATTACAGGCACCTGCCATCATGCCCTGCTAATTTTTGTATATTTAGTAGAGACAGGGTTTCACCATGTTGGCCAGGCTGGTCTCAAACTCCTGACCTCAGGTGATCTGCCTCGGTTGGCCTCCCAGGTCACTTATATTTTTTTACAAAAAAAAAAAAAAGGCCAATGGGCAAAAGCTCTGAACAGACACCTGACCAAGGGAGACGTATATATGGCAAATAAGCATATGAAAAGATGCTCCACATTGTATCACTAGGGAATTGCCAGCTACAACTATGAGATATTGTTACATCTAGAACACTGACAATGCCAAATGCTAATGAGGATATGGAGCAACAGGGAGTCTCATTCATTGCTGGTGGGAATGCAAAATAGTACTGCCACTTTGGAAGACAGCTTGATAGTTTCTTACAAAACTAAACATACTCTTACCATGTGATCCAGCAATCATACTCCTTAATATTTACCCAAATGAGCCGAAAACTTACGTTTACCAAAATCGGCACATGGATGTTTACAGCAGCTTTATTCATAATTCCCAAAACTTGGAAGCAACCAAGATGTCCTTTGGTAGGTGGATGGATAAATAAACTATGGTACATCCAGATCATGGAATATTATTCAGCGCTAAAAATGAATGGGCAATGAAATCATAAAAAGACATGGAGGAAATTTTAACTACATATTACTAAGTGAAAGAAGTCAATCCAAAAAGGCTACATTTTTAATTATGCTAAATATATGGTGTTCTAGCAAAGGCAAAACCATGGCGACAGTGAAAGAAAAATCCGTGGTTGCCAGAAGTTGGGAGAGAAGAGAGGATGAATAGGGGATTTTTTTAGGGCAGTGAAACTTCTCTGCATGATACTATTATGGCGGTTATATGTCATGTACATTAGTCTAAACCCATAGAATATACAACACAAAGAGTGAACCCTAACATAAACTATGGACCTTAATCAATATAATCGTAAAACATATATATATAATTTATTTAAAATAATAT
Organism: Macaca nemestrina; assembly: GCF_043159975.1. Lineage (NCBI taxonomy): Eukaryota > Metazoa > Chordata > Mammalia > Primates > Cercopithecidae > Macaca > Macaca nemestrina. Next base: position 14,573,055 of record NC_092129.1, on the reverse strand, counting down.
AATTTAAAGACATATAATTAAAATATAATAATAAATAAGGTATCAATATTGACCAATCAATTATAACAAATGTACCACATTAATGCAAGACATTAATAGGGGAAACTGTAGGGGTGGGGCAGAAGAGTATATGAAAACTCTGTGATTTACACTCAATTTTTCTATAAACCTAAAACTACTCCAAAAATGAAGCTTATCAATTTTTTAAAAAGTGTCAAGTTGATTGTTTTATTGAGTTAGTGCCTCAGAAAGGTAGATCCAGGATTTCAACAGAATCTTGGGGTAACTATATAATCTGTGGGGAGATTATTTTTTCTCTAGGACCCTAGACTAATATGACTGCATGTGTTAATTCTGTTGTGACTATATCCACAACTTTGCTATGGCTAACTAGGACATTTTCAGGAACCGCAATGGTGAAGGTAAATGGTTTCTCTCTGAACGTTTGGTTTGGGGTTATCCCCAGTGGCAAGAATCTCAACATCTCTCTCTTTCCCCCTGCACACACCCCTACCTTCGCTCCCTCTCCCCCTGCACACACCCCTACCTTTGCTCTCTCTCCCCTGCACACACCCCTACCTTCGCACAGCCTGCCTCCTACTGATGGAATGACATCAACTCCTCTAACTTGTCCTGAAAGCTCAGCTTCTTTCAACTTTTTCCCTTTTTTCATGTGTGAGAGAAAAAGCAGTACAGTGTTGCCTCATTCCCATAAAAACAGTCTTCTCCTACCCCCAGAGTGCATTCATGTGGGTCGGAAAGGCTGTGATTGTGCCTGTCTTGTCATTGGGTAGCCTGGAAGAGTACCCAAGCTGAGGATAAACCAGAACTCAGAGTGAATATTTGTGTTCATGGCTTCACAAGAATCTGTGAGACTGGACCTTGGAAAGGGCCTGGAGAAAGACGTGGCAGGACAGTCTGTGCAAATGCATATTGGTCTTGGGCTTCCAACCCCAGGCTGCATCCCAAGTACTGGACATGACCAGTCAGCCATCCTGAGGGTCAGAATCCCAGACAGTTCTCACCGTGAGAGCAGGCAGCAGGCTGGAGACAGCATGAGGGGTCTGTAGCTGTAGGGGAGGCATGTGGCACATTTCCAAAGTTTGTCCCTAAGTGCATGAAGCCATTCCTAACCTCCAGGGCTGCTCTGCAAAGATTCCCTGGCCAGCCTGGTTCTCCTCCTACCCCTACCACCTTCAGCTGGTAGAGCCTGTTCTTCAGCTCCTTTGCTTTTTTTGTCTCCTGTATCTCCTTTTTTTAAAGCACTCTAATTTAGTACCTGAAATTATAATTGGGAAGAGGACATCCAAGAAATTTCATTTTATATGACTGAAATTGACTAGCCCAGGGTGCGAAAGTGATCTGTTGGCCAGCACACATTCCCTCAGCCAGTATGTGTCAGGCTCTGTATTTGATGCTAAAGACAAAATGGTGAGTGGAAAAAAAAATTTTTTTAAAGCCCCCACACTCAACAACTCAGAGAGAGACTGACACTAAAAGATGATTACCCTGGTACCCCTCCAGAACTTCAGTTTCCTGTACATGAAATTATAGCATATCCCTTATGAATTCTAGTTCTGGTATCTATCCATTGAATCATTCTCATTTGAGGTCATTAGCGGGGAGGGGAGGGAAGAAGACAGAGCTTGGGGCTGAGAAGAAACAAGGGAGACACTAAGAATGGCAGGGGAGAAGTGGAGACATTTTCAGTGGAACCCAGGAGGAGAAAGCAAGGAAAGTGAGGCAACACAAATGAGGAGCCTTCTTACGGAGGAAGATGAGAAGAAGTAGAGATGTTTATCAGAGAGGCTCACTGCAAGGGATTTGCGTGACACTATCATGGACAGAGCAAAGGCTAAATGACTTGTGCAGGAGGCAGGGAGTTGAGATACTTCCACGCAGCCAACCTTCTCAGTGATCCACGCTGTGTGGAACCAGTGAGAGCTGGGCGACAGGAGTCAACAACTCCAAGATGCAAAATCAGAAAAGCTTTGAGTGTTTGGAGAAGCGGGCAGAAAAGTACATTCCTTTTATTGGGCAAACTATCTATTTAAAAGTAAAACTTTTTGAAAAATTATTTTAATGAAACAGCCAAGAAAGAAGAGCTTCAAGATTTTTCTTTCAACAAATGGATGTTAAGCATATAATGTACATTACTGCTAATGCAGAGTATGTAAATGTTATTAATATTCTCTTTATATAAGGTACTGTCTTTATTATTTTAGTGGATGTAATAAATAGAGTGATAGTCACTTATAACCTCTACTCCCCAAGCTACATTTTAATACAAGGTGTTAAACTTCTAACTATTGAATTATCTGGGGGTTTCTGGGGCCTGTGACACATAGCTAGAGAGGAATCTTATGGTAGGTACTAGTGTAGGACAAGGACAAATTCATTTTGACCTGGGGAATCCAAGGGTGTCTTCTCAAGGAGATGATTTTTACGCTGGGTCTTGGAAGATGAGATGACATGAGCCCAGGTGACTAAGGAGACATCATTGCTTTCTCATGCCTGCGTCCTTCTCATGGTCACAGACCGTTCTGCCCTTATCTAGATGTGTTTCCAATTTAAGAAAGAGTTGAGTAGGGATGTCAGAGAACAGCAGTAATAATATTAGCAAACCACCCCTACCTACATAATCTCATTTGAGCCTCGCAAAAACCCTGTGAGATAAATACAAAGAGCCCACTTGATAAATGAGGAAGCTGAGGCTCAAAGAAACTGACTCAGTTGCTTAAAAATCACACAGGTAGTGAGTCATAGAGCCAGGATTTTTCTTAGGTCTTCTGATGCTCAAACCTGTATACCATCAATACTGTTTTTATTATTATTATTATTATACTATGTATGTCGGGAAGAATACATATCAGCATGGATGTATTCTATGTGACTAAAAGTGTACTGGATCAAAAGGGGACATTTAGAACTATTTTAGATTGGAAAAATCCATTTTTTGAAATCTTAAAAAAATATTTTGACGTAGATGCCTCCAATAAATGATGCTAAACAAGGCAAGTGGAGAAAGAGACAGGGCCAAAACCAGCATTACATATTTAGAGTAATATTAGTTGAAGCAACTTCTACAAACTAACAATAAAGGAAAAGTAAAGAGAGCATCAGAAATCAATAGCACAATTTTAGTGTTAGCTGCATTTAAGTGAGACAGCTCTGACTCATTCAACATGTGATGTCAGGACAAGCAGGTTGCAAGGGGCAAAAACGTATTTTTGGGAAAAGTTGGAAAAGGAACAATAAATTTGAATATACCACATCTTGGCCACTCATCTCTGTGGACAAAGGTTTTTTAAAAATCATAAGGGATCTTCCTGGAACCCTGAGGACTCTGTATCCATTCTTAAGTCTGCAGAGCAGGACAGAGCATGCACTGCCCTGTATAGGAAGACAACACAATATGCAAATCACTGACAATAAATGGAAGATGAAGGCTGGTAAGTCTGAAAGGGAGAAAGTCTTAGGGACAAAAACGATGCTATGAGAAGAGTCTCAGTCGGTAGAGCCCCAGTTCCTTCAGTCCCTACAGGCAAGGAGTGATCTAGGCCATCATAGGGAAGAAAAAGTAATTGCCAAAGTAAGGAGGGTCTCTAATGGCTCTTGGTGGTCCTGTCCACACTTTAATCACATTTGCTCTCAGGAAACGTCTTCTTAATCCTTTGTTACATACAAGGTCAGAACCTGCCCTATCCTTGAAGTCTCTCCTTCTTCTTTCTTCATTCTTTATCTCCTTGCTCTAACCAACATCTATGCCAGGGTCCCTTTCTTGTTGCTGCTGGGAGACGGGACTGACTGTTCTATCACATAACCAATGCTGCTGTTTCACTCTTAGAGGCATAATTTGACCAAGGACACTCAGAGTCATGCAACAAAAGATCTGTGTAGTTTTTGTTTTATTCTGCTTGCATTTGTTGTCATCTTTGGTTGGGAAGGATGCTTCATCCAACACTATTCATGAGTTCCTTCCCTACATTATAAAAATTTCTGTTATGAATCTGACTTTTCTAACTATTGTTTTCTCCCTTTTGAATTACAGGAAGCTCATAGAAAAGATTGTAAGATGGGCTATGAGATTTTAGTAGACCAGAGAAGGTGAGCTTTGGGGCAGCACTGCTTGGTTTATAGATAAATTTATAGCACAGAGACTGTGTCTTCTGGGTACAGGGAGCCACAGGCAGGAGAAGCTTCAGAATTGGCCCTTTGCCTCTTCAGTGTGAATGGAACTGAAGTCGTTGCTGGCTACTGGTATGCCTTCCAGCTGTGAAACTGCTGCAGAGGCCACGGCAGCTTAACTGTATTGATGACCACTGGGGTTACTGCACCCTGCACTCCATATTCTTGCAGTGCCTCTGTGTCTGTGCTGACAGGTCAGTCCAGCCAGGAGCTGTAACTATGCACCACGCCACTCCACTTTCTAAGTTGTTTAGGTTTTCTGTCTCCAACACTCTCTCCTTAGATAACTGGGGCCATGGGTGCCATGAAATAACCAATTTTCTTTTGAAATTCTTTCTTTCTTGTTACCTAGCAAAGGGCAAACCCACCCACACTTGTGGTTTAGGCTGTCAGAAGCCTGGGAATGATTCATATCCACTGTAAAATGAAGTGTTTTTCATGATACGAAATACTATTGTTCAACAAGAAACTTCTAGATTGTTTATCCCCTTTTGCTTTGTTGTGTTTTTTTAATACAAAAGTTATCCATGCTTGTTATTATAAATCCTACTGGAGGGAAGCTAATGTTTGAATAGTTGCGTCCCCACCTCTAGCCCGACCTCATCCCCCTGCAGTAAAGTGTGTCCCAGCTGTGTGCACCCTTCCATGCCTTTCTTCAACACACATTCCAACATGCACACGCAGGTGCAAAAAGCTCAAATTTTGACCTCTTCTGGGAGCCTCTCCAATCTTTCCAGTTTGAGATCAGGTTTTCAACACTTCCATCATCCTAGGCATTTCCACTGTGCTCAGCGTTCCTAGAATAGCCTTTACTCAATCTGCTGGGGAAACGGAATGAAATATGGTGGAAGAGTGATAGTCTCTGGGGAAAGCACTCTCTGCTTCCTCAAAGGCCAGTGGTCAAATAAATCTGAGTCACTGAACTCCTCTCTGAATCTGAACTTGTTGAAGGTGTGAGGATTGGCACATGAGATACCTGTGTAGACCCCGGAACAAACAGCAGATTCTAGAGGCTTCTAACCAAGCAGGAGAAGCCGGAGAAAGGATGGTTGTTGCAGTTTGATAGCTGATTCTGGAATATTCGGTGACAGTGAGTGGATAATTCCTGACTCTTACTTCTCCTCCTGGGCCTCCTGCTGAGGACAGTGTTAGGGCTCATTAGCACTTCCACTAGAGGCGAGCCCTTGCTGGGAGAAGAGGTGACAGCAGTCGATTTTGCCACTCATTAGCAACTCTGGACAGACAGTGGTGGGAAGATTGAACCTATTGGCAAAATGAGACATTGCTTCTCTGGGGGCACAGTTATCCATTCTAGTCCTTTCGCCATCAGCACATCACCCAGAGTTGATTGTCTGCTGGTCTCATAGAGCAATGAGCAAGACAATATTTTTCAAAGGATTAGTTGCTTTATATAATAACTCAGTGAATAGGCAATGTTGTGACCCTCCAGTGGTGAGACTGCAGGAGGAAAAATGTCTCCTGGAAAACAGATGCCACAACCACCCCTGTGGTCTTACTGTTCTGGCCTAAAGGTCAAAGATTAAGTTTGCGAAGGACAAAATGTGTGTGTGTGTGTGTGTGTGTGTGTGTGCAATCTGGAATGCTGAAGTGCCAATGGATGCAAAACTGGTTAATATTCTATAAGACAATGCATGTTTGTTGGTATCTTTCTACTATCATATCTCTACTGGACACCAGCATTTGCATTGCTATGGATAAGAATAATTTCCATTACTGTTTTCTTCAACTTCTACTCCTATAGTGTAAAATTGCTGAGTCATTAGAGAGACAAAGGGTCTACTAGACAATGCCCAGCACATCATTGAAAGGACACGCAATGATGTTAATCTAAAGACAAAAAGATCTACAAACAAATCTTCAACTCCAATTTAGTAAAGTCGTTGTTGGTAGAGGTATGAATGTAGCAATTCTGGGATTATTTTGTGCTTTATTAGTGCAGCACTAAGCAAAAAAGTAAATAATTTGACTGTGGGCCAGGAGTGGCAGAGGGATTCAGGATTCTCACTATAAAAGAAAGAAGATATAAGCACAAACCAGGAAAAAGCAAAGAAGAACCATGTGGTATTGAATTGGGATTAGTGGTTACTCCTAGTTCTGTCCATTGAAATGGCAGTGACGTCGCAGTAGCAATGAGCACAGATCTTGGTTTCTAAATACCGTTGCCACCAAAAGAAGCCAGGACTTTTTGGAGAAATGGCTGATTCCAGGGTGGGGCAGGGCAAGTATAAGAACATTTGGTTGTTCTTAAAAGTAAGAGAGTGCTCATAAAATGATGGGAGGATGTTGCAAGAATATAAAAAGCAACTTGAAGGGGTTCCCAATGGCCAAATCTGTCATAATTTGATAATCAAAACAAATAAGAATAGTGATGAATTTTCACCCATGGAAAACTAATATTTCATTGATTCATATTATACTAAATAAATAAATGAGAAAGAGAGGAAGGCTCTTCTTTAAAATAGAAAGCCAACTAATAAAAGTAGAATGGATAATGGAGTTAGACAACCAACATTTTGCAACATCGTAGTAATAATTGATTCAGACAGGAATTATTAATGGATGCTAAGACAGTGGAAATCTCAAAGTATCTCTTTAGAGATGACTTATGAATTTCTTTCCTTTATTTTTTGAGACAGAGTCTTGCTCTATTGCCCAAGCTGGAGTGCAGTGATGTGGTCTCTGCTCACTTCAACCTGCACCTCCTAAGTTCAAGTGATTCTCCTGCCTCAGCCTCCCAAGTAGCTGGGATTATAGGCATGTGCCAGCATGCCCGGCTAATTTTGTGTTTTTAGTAGAGATGAGGTTTCACCATGTTGGCCAGGCTGGTCTTGAACTCCCCACCTCAGGTGATCCACCCACCTCAGCCTCACAAAGTGCTGGGATTACAGGTGTGAGCCACTATGCCCAGCCATGATGTATTAATTTCAAAGAGAAAAATCGTAACTTCATATTAGAATAACTTGGTTAACACTACTCTAACTAATTGATCAATATTAACATCACTAACAATGATGTGATATGCTGAGGACAAAACATAACTTATGTTATAATCCTGTCCAAACCGCATAACCTGCATATAATCTTCTAGAAACACCAGACACATTTAAATTGTGGAAATTCTACCAAATGCTTGTTTGTGTTCTTTAAGATTGTCAATGTCATGAAAGACAATGACAAAATAATTCTGTAAATTTTCCAGAGTAAACGAGATAAGAGAAACAGGACAACTAAGTGTAATGCAAAATTCTGAATTAGGTCTTCAGTTTGAGGAAAAGGTGCCATAAAGGGCATTATTGGGGCAATTGGTGAAAGCTGACTATAAACTATGCCTTATCTTAAATAATAACATTGCATTAATGTTAAAGTTCCTAAATGTGATCATTGTACTATGGTTACGAAGAGAATGTCCTTGTTCTAAGGAGATCTATGCTGAAACATTTAGGGATAAAGGGGCATAATATATGCAATTTTCATTCATATGGCTCAATAATACTGATTATAATAATTATTAGATATAGATAGAGAAAGCTGTGTCAAAATGTTAATTAGTAAATCTAAGTCAAGAGTATATGGGAGATTACTATATAACTTTTGCAACTGTTCTGTAAGTTTAAAATATTTTTCAAAATAAAAAAGGTGGTTTTTTTTTGTAAAGTATTGTATTCTGCTTTTCTAATCTATTGGAGAAATGAGGATTAGATACTTCAATTAGAATTGAAGATGTGGGCTGGGCGCAGTAATGCCTGTAATCCCAGCATGTTGAGAGGCCAAGGTAGGAAGATGGCTTGAGCTCAGGTGTTCGAGACCAGCCTGGGCAACATGGTGAAACCCTAGTCTCTACAAAAATTACAAAACTTAGCCAGGTGCAGTCCACAAGTAGGCTAGCTACTTGTGAGGCTAAGATGGGAGGATTGGTTGAGCCCAGGAGGTTGAGAGATTGAGTCTGCAGTGAGCCCTGATTATGCCACTGCACTTCAACCTGGGCAATAAAGCAAGACACTGTCAAAAAAAAAAAAAAAAAAAAAGAATTGAAGTTGTGTGGAATCCCCAAAGAACTTGGGTTGTGTGGGCAATATGCACCTTGCTAGGAGAGAAAGTCATCAGAGAACCAAAAATCCTTTTCCCAAGGTAATGTCCTGGGATGCCCAGTTCCCCAGCTGTGCTGGGTTGAGTTATCTAGGTGAGCTGCAGGATTTCGGAGAAAGAAAAGGTATTTTCCACATAATTACTGTAGCAGAAATGTGGGAGTCACCCTCAGTGCCAATCTCTCATTCAACTCATCACCAAATCTTATGTATTGATTCAACCTTTTAGTTATAATTCAAATGTGTCCCCTCCCCTCCATGTCCTCTGCCAAGGTCCTCACTTCCTTGCCCACATTTCTGTGTCACCTCATCACCTGTCACCTGGCCTTCAGGGGCATCCCTCCAACCTATTCTTCCCACCCAGACAGGTGCACAGTGAATGAAGCTTGGTGCCTTGGTAGGGCGGCGGAGAGTGCCACCACTCCTGCTCCTACCTCTGCTGGAAATATCTCCCACCACCTCCTACCATTTCTTGCTGACCTCTCTCCACCCCTCAATCCACACAGCCTTTGCTTCAACAATTCTGCACTATTTTTGAAGCCACCTTTGCAAAAATTATATCAGTGAAAAAATTATGACAGTGATCTGAGCTAACCCACCCCCAACTTGCCTTTCCTTTTATTGTTCCTGGGCTATTGGGCCAAGATAACTCTTTTTTTTTTTTTTTTTGAGATGGAGTTTCATTCTTGTTGCCCAGATTGGAGTACAATGACACCATCTTGGCTCACCGCAACCTCTGCCTTAAGTGATTCTCCTGCCTCAGCCTCCGAAGTAGCTGGGATTACAGGCATGCACCACCACACCTGGCTGATTTTACAAAATTTTTAGTAGAGACGGGGTTTCTCCATGTTGGTCAGGCTGGTCTCTAACTCCCGACCTCAGGTGATCCATCTGCCTCAGCCTCCCAAAGTGCTGGGATTACAGGTGTGAGCCACCACACCCAGCGGGGCCCAGATAACTTTGAGAGACATTTAGCCTACAGCTTAAACAATAACAGGCCTACCCCCAAACTCAACCACTTTTGCAAAGCTAATGGGAGGTGATCAGGCTGTGGGGAGGAGGGGAGCCTGAATCCTGCTAAGGTGCAGACATAAATGATCGCCAGCATCATTCTGGAGGTTATAAGATATGCAACTTCACCAATTTCTCCTGAAAATAACATCACTATTGTGAAACCTAAGATTGGCCTTTTGAGATCACTTTTCAGGTGATTTGCATGTCTGATACCCACGGCTCCACTTGGACCAGCCAACCCTGCTCCTGTGGCCCCACCTAGAAGCGATTCAGCCCACAAGTGGACAGCTTCGACCCCCTGTGATTTCCTCTCCACCCCAACCAATCAGCAGCAAGCACCCATCTCCCGGCCACCCCCAACCCCTTCCCCACAACTGCATTTGAAAAACTCCTAACCTATGAGCCGGCGTTAGATGAGATAATTTGAGTATGAACTCCATCTCCCACATGGCATGACGGGTCTTGTGTTTATTAAACTCTTTCTTCACTGCAATGCTGTGGTCTTTATGCAGTGGACAGAAAGAATCCCTTAGGCAGTTACATTTTTATTAATAGTTTCCCAAACACATTGTCAAGGCCTCTGTGGAGTCCTGATAAGTAAGCAATAAGGAGGAAGGGGCCCCAGGTATGGGAGGGCCCCAGACCAGGGAAGGCCCCAGATGGGAAAGAACAATGAAAAATTGTTCTAAAAGATGGCTGATCACAAACTACCCAAGGGTACAACTACCTCAATGGGCACAATGAATGGCTTCCTTCCTCAGGCACAAGAACCCTGCATGGAATCCCCTCCAGTACAACCCCTCAAAACTTCCCTCCAGCCCCGCCTCTTTGCAGACAGCCCCTTCTCTGCTGTGCTGCCTGCTGCAACCTTTCAATGTATTTTCATACTTTCTCTAATAAATCTGCCTTTCTTCGCCTACGACTGCCACCCCCTCTTCCTGGCTCATATTGGGAACAATTTGGAAAATAAAAGAATTAAGAAATTAAAGAAGTCACAGATAAAGGGAAAAATACCTACGGGGACAGCTCTGGACAGAGCAAGCTCCCTCCACCTGCCCAACTCACCCTGCAAGAGCCCCAACACCCAACGAGACAAAGCTCTCTACCTCCCCAGAGGCCAAGAGGTGTAGGAGCTAGGTTTGTGCTGAAGGAAATCCCTCCTGCGGGTTCCCTCTAACACCCTCCAGGCTGCAGCCTGCCCCTGCACCTTGTCTCAGCTTTCCCTCCCTGAAAAGCCAGGAAGTGAGCCCTCATTGGAAGCAGACCATGTGAGCCACCCTGATCTCAGGCTTCAAGCCTCCAGAACTGTAAGAAAATAAACTTTTCTTGCTTAAACCTCCCAGTCAATGATCCTTTGTTGTGCCAGCCTGAGCAGACTGAGACATTGAGCACGTTCTATGTAAAGTTAATCACATCTTTCTTAGTTCCGTCTCCTTATATGAAACTTAAAATTTGTCTCCCAAATCAGACATTTATGTAATTTTGAAAGCCAAATGGTACTGAAAGGCTTATAATGAAAATAGTAGTCTACAGTTCTTCCCTAACTCCTATCTTCAGCCCAGCTCTCTGGGGAAAAAAGCACGCTCCACTTTCTTTTTTTTTTTTTTTTTTTGAGATGGAGTCTCTCTCTGTTGCCCAGGCTGGAGTGCAGTGGCGTGATCTCTGCTCACTGCAAGCTCCACCGCCTCCCGGGTTCACGCCATTCTCCTGCCTCAGCCTCTCGAGAAGCTGGGACTACAGGCACCTGCCACACCCGGCTAATTTTTTTTGTATTTTTAGTAGAGACGGGGTTTCACCATGTTTGCCAGGATGGTCTCAATCTCCTGACCTCATGATCCGCCCACCTCAGCCTCCCAAAGTGCTGGGATTACAGGCGTGAGCCACCGCGTCCGGCCTCACTCTCCACTTTCTATTGTTTCTTGTGATTAGGGAGACCACTTGGTGCTTCCAAGTAATGTTTACACCATGAATACTGGTGTCAAAAGAAAAATCTTGACCAAACTAAGTTTAACAGAGTTTGAGCAAAGAGTGATTCACAAATCAGGCAGCCTGTCAGGCCAGAGTAGGCTCAGAGACTCCAGCGCAGTCACATGGTGGAAGATTTGTGGAGAGTAAAAGCAAAGTGATGTACAGGAAATGGAAATGAAGTACAGAAACAGCAAGATTGGTTACAGCTCAATGTTTGCCATATTTGAACATGGTTTGAACACTTGGCCACCTTTGATTGGCCAAAACTCAGTGATTGGCACAAGATTTGGCTACTGAGGACTAAGCTCTGATTTTTTCATCTAGCCCAAATTCCTATCTAAAAGGTCGGGGAGTCATGCCCTACAAATCATAACTTCTCATCGGATGGGTTTTACTTAACTCTATATACTGTGACTTACTTTCCAACCTGACTCTGGTATAATATTACGAGACAAGGAAAAAAAGAAAAATCAAAATATTTTATCCCAAAACATGCTTCTTTGCCATATCTCAAAATGGTCCTTCAAAGCTGTCCTTTGTGGGGGAAAATATGCATCTGTAGAGAATCTATTAACATAGCTAGATCTTTTTCTTCCAGGCCCTCCCAATCCTAAAGAGATTAACTAAAAGTCAAGCACCTTTTAAAGATTTGAATAGGAAACATTTGTCATCTGTTGTCTCTAAGGGAAGCCACTATAAGATTTCAAAGGGACTTTGTTCTCCACAATATTTTATCTTAACCTGAACATTTCCTTTCTATCAATCCCAGGTCTTATACAAAATCAACCAATTGTCAACCAGAAAATGTTTAAATTTACCTATAGCCTGGAAGCCGCCCGCCCAACCTTAGAGTTGTCCCACCTTTCGGGACCAAAGCAATATATGTCTTAAATATATTTGATTGATGTTTCATGTCTCCCTAAAATGTATAAAACCAAGCAGCACCCCAACCACCTTGGGCACATGTTCTCAGGACCTCCTGAGGGCTGTGTCATGGGCCATGGTCACTCATATTTGGCTCAGAATAAATCTCTTCAAATATTTTACAGAGTTTGGCTCTTTTCATTGACACTACAGTCTGTATACAACTCTATTTGGGTTATAGTTCATGGTGTAGAGAGGAACATTTAGGCTGAACTTACAATATGTAAGGAGGTAGCTATCAGCTAAACTTGATTGAACAATTTCCTACTTCAGGTCATCCTCTCAATTTTGAGAGATTGGCCAAAACTTTCGTCATCAATGTCACTATTACCATTGTCAATGTACTTACTTGGTTTTGAGACCCACTGGGAAGAAGCAGAACAGTGGGGTTTGTAAGTTCTATGGGAATAAGAACTTCAGGGTTTGTTGTTGTTGTTGTTGTTGTAAGGTTTAGAGTAAAGGGTATCTCCTTATGCTGGAATGTGCTATATACGGAGGAAAAAACAAAAGCTAGTCTGTTCTAGGATCGATGTGTTTCCTTAAAGTTTTAGTTTAGTTATGTCACATTTAGTATGAGAGACTCCATTTTGGTTTGGTCTGGTCTGTTGCAGACTAGTGCATAAGCTCAGTCCAAAACAATGGCCTTTCCACCATTTTGTTTAAAAATTCTCCAGTTTTGGTCAGGTTCTCACTTAGGTAAGAGTGTGACTGAAAATTAGGGCCTTAGCACTACTCTCAGTTACCATGATTTTGGGTTTCTGGTCTCAGCACATAATTCATAGGTTACAGTGCCCTTATGGTCACACATTTTTTCAGCTCTTGTCATTCCACTTGAAGGCAGTGGAGTGACATTCTAGAGATGGCTGCATGCAAACATTTAAAACTATTGAGAGAATACAGCACACCAGAGGAACTACTATTATAACTATTATAACTATCAGAAGGATATTACCAAGAGTTTGGAGTATCCTCCTAAGCCAGGGTCTGCATGAACCAAACCAACTAAAATCTAATAGGTCAAAGAATAAGCTAGATAAAGAATCTACTCACTTTAACTAAGCAGTCTCTTCGTTAATCCCCTACAATGGAATCTCTATAATACCCAATATGATGTATTTCTCCACGAGCAATAAGAAGTGACAGCAGCTGCACAAATGAAGCAGAAGATATAGAAAAAAAAACCAAAAAACAAAAAACACGAGTTTTCCTTTTTCAGCCTCCCTCTTCAGATTCTTCTCCCTCACCATTTTTCCTTGTTCTGTTCTTATAATTATTTTTGGAAGTTTTGTAAGTTCCTGTTTTTCCCCTTCTGTGGAGCATGGTAAGGTCACAAGATATGCTTGAGTTACAAAACCTGTCACTGTTCGACAAACTGCCTTTGTTCTGCTTCTGTAAACTTGTTTGCCCACCCTACAGGTTTCGTGCCATCAAACTGGCTGATCCCCTCTCAGATGCATGTATAAAAGTCAAGCCCTGTCTTTGTTCAGGGCTCAGCCTTTGGATGTTAATCTGCTGGGCCGGTGAGCACCTAATAAAATCCTCCTGTCCCACCCATTGGTCTCTCCTGTCCCTTGATTCATGTAACATTTCTGGGGGCTCGTCCAGGATTGGAGGCGACAGGTTTACTGTCTCTTTTGCCTGTGGGTCTGGGGCCCCAAGCCAGGGGGAGACACGTGACCTCAGGCACACCATCGGGGGAACTAAAACCCAGGTGAGAGATGGGCTCTCCTGTGACCCAGTGCCCCTTCCTGACAGCACAACGGAACCTAAGGGGCTACAGGACAATTCCAGGAACAGCGTGCTGCAGGACTGCAGTAAGGTTTGGGGCTCAAGGCAGGACCCATCCCATAAGGATGGAAGGGAGTCTGATCAACTCCCAGGGCGTACCTAGTAGTCCAACCCAGGACATGAGAGTGGCTCACTAAGTCAGTTGAAACCTATGCCCCAACCTGAGAAGAGGAACTGGGAGTGGGAGAGTGTGTGAATGCATGTGAATGAGTGGAGTGGAGTTTGTGTGACTGCAAGTCTCCTAGTGTGAGACCATATATCCCAAGCAAGTGTGGGACTGACCGGGACTAGTGGTGAACTGCATACAGCTTATGGAGGTTCCCCACAATTTAGTGATTGTGGGGGCCAGGTTTGGGATTTATATGAACCCTCCAATGCTAAGTGATATCTGAAATACTCCTGCAAGGGAGGTGGTCTAATTGATCTGAAGTGAAAGTAAAAGAGAGTGAGTTGCACTGTAACTGGGAGGAAATGGGAGGGAAGCTGTCAAAACTCACCCCATTAGAATGTATGTTAAAGAACTTTAAGAAAAGTTATACAGGGGATTATGGGATTATGTTGACCCCCTAGAAGTTAAGTTCACTCTCCCTTTGTGAAATAGAATGGCTCTCTTTTCATGTCAGATGGCTGGCCAAAGGAACAACAGATAGGGGAACAATTGGCCATGTACATCAGGTGGTGACCAGGGTCGAAGGACAGTCAGGGCATCCAGACCAATTTCCTTATATTGACACATGGCTGAATATAGTCCAAACCTGACATGCATGGCTACAGCCCTGCCTGATAGCTAATTACAAAATGCCTGTGGCTCGAGCCAAACCTAAAATGAAAAAAAAATCAGCTTTGCCAGAAGCTACGGGGACAAAGGGAAAGCCACAGGAAAGACAGGAAAAACCGATTTTGCAGGTACTACCCGAGGAAATAGAAATCCCTCCTCCCTATACCCCAATCTACCCCCCTTACTGAGGCTGGCCCCTGAGGAGTCAGGTTCAGATGATGATGAGCTCCAGGCTTCACCTCAAATGGAAAAATCAGAACCACTGACCCAGGAGGTCAAGCAGGAAATTCAGGCTGATCAAGCAAGCTGGCTCCAGTCTGGCTGCAGCCAGGCTTTGCAGATGTCTCTCTGAGAAACTCAGGGACCCCTCTATTATGATCAACATGGCCATATCCAAGGGGGGCAACAGACCTTCATCTACCAGCCTTTTTCAACCACTGATCTCCTAAAGTGGAAACACCATACTCCCTCACACACGAAGAAGCCCCAGGCCTTCATAGATCTAATGCAGTCCATTTTTCAGACACATAATTCAACTTGGCCAGATTGCAAACAGCTCCTCCTGACACTGTTTAATAACGAAGAACACCGAAGGGTGACCCAAGCAGCCCTCCACTGGCTAGAAAACAATGCACCAGAAGGCACACTTAATGTCCAGGCATACGCTCAGGGCCAATTCCCAGAAGCTGGGACCCAAATGTTGCAACCAGCAGAGGTACTGAGAGGCACTCCTGCAAGGACTAAGGGAGGGTGGAAAGAAGGTAGTCAATATGGGAAAAATCTCAGAAGTGCTTCAGGGCACCGATGAAAGCCCTAGCCAGTTTTATGAGAGACTCTGAGGTGTTCTGGCTCTACACTCCATTTGATCCTGAGGCTACTGAGAATCAGTGCATGATGAACATGGTGTTTGTAGGACAAACCCAGGGGGACATCAGGCAGAAACTACAAAAGCTAGAAAGTTTCACAGGCATGAATGTCACCCAGCTTTTGGAAGTGGTCACCAAGGTGTATGTTAACTGTGACCAGGAGGCAAAAAGGGAAGCTGATCGGAGACTCAGGAAGAAAGCTGATCTGCTGCGGGCAGCACTCACAGAAAGAGGAACGAGTATCACGAGAGGACGTGGACACGGACACAGACAAGGAAGGGGCCAAACTGGACAAAGACCCAAAAATTGGCCAAGACTGGATAGCGACCAATGTACACAATGTAAGAAGAAGGGACACTGGAAGAATGAATGTCTGGAGGACAATGAGGGAAATGACAGAGGCTATAAAACTAGAAGACTGCCAGCCAAGGGCTACCGTATCCCAAAGGAGCCAGATGCCGACCTTCTCGGGCTGGCAGGGACTGAAGGGTATAAAGACTAGGCAAGACTGGGCTCCATCTCCTTAGGCCCCCAGGAGCCCATGGTCACACTGGAAGTAGGGGGGCAACTGATGGACTTTATGGTAGACACAGGGCTGAACACTCAGTAGTGACACAGCCCATAGGGCCACCATCCAAACATCATGCAACTACTGTTGGAGCTACAGGGGTCCCAGAGAAGAGGCCATTTTGCCAGCCTAGGAGGTGTGTCATAGAGGGAAGAGAAGTCCAACATGAATTCCTATAACTCCCAAGTTGCCCAGTTCCCTTGCTGGGAAGAGACCTGCTCCAAAAACTGCAAGCACAGATTGCTTTTGGTCCACAAGGGGATATGACTTTAAGTCTGACTTACCCAAGGGCCATGGTGTTAACTCTTACCATCCCACAGGCTGAAGAATGGAGACTGTACATCAAGGGGTTACCAGAACTGGGACTGGATGAACTGGATGGGCTGCTTTGTAAGATTCCTGAAGTATGGGCCTAAGATAACCCACCTGGGCTGGCTGTAAACGAGGTGCCAGTGACAGTAGAGCTAAAATTGGGAGCAACACCAGTCAGGTTCATCAATACCCACTACCCCAAGAAGTCATACAGGGCATTCAAGGACATTTGAAGTGGCTCTTGGAACATGGAATCTTAGCCCGATAACAGTCATCCTGGAACACTCCACTTTTGCTGGTACGAAAACCAGGGAGTAATGAATATAGACTGGTGCAGGACTTACATGCTGTAACTGGTGCAGTTTACAGACCAGTGCAGGACTGAATGAATGAATACAGACCAGTGCAAGACTTGCAGGCTACTGTAACCATCCACCCAATGGTACCAAACCCATACACATTGATGGGACTCATTCCAGCTAATGCCACCTGGTTTGCTTGTCTGGATTTAAAAGATGCTTTCTTCTGCCTTCACCTGCCACCAATAAGTCAGCCCATTTTTGCATTTCAGTGGGAGGATCCAGTCACAGGCACAAAGGAACAACAGCTCACCTGGACTAGACTCCCACAAGGATTAAAAAACTCTCCCACAATCTTCGGAGAGGCACTGGCTGCCGACCACAATATGTGGATGACCTCCTTCTGACGGCCCCAACCCACAAGGATTGCTACGGAGGAACCCAAGGCCTCCTCCATCTCCTATAGAAGGCTGGATATAAGGTGCCCAAGAGAAAAGCTCAAATTTGCCAACAGAATGTCAAATATTTGGGCTTCATAATGACCCAAGGGGAATGCCAGCTAGGCATTGAACGAAAACAGACTGTTTGTGCACTCCCAATTCCAACTCCGGCACCAGATAAGAGAGTTCTTTGGGATCCTGCCGTATCTGGATCCCAAATTTCTCACTTATGGCCAAGCCCTTATATGAAGCCACAAAAGGTAGGGAAAGGGAGACCCTCCTCTGGGAGGCTGATCAAGAAAGGGCATTTAAACAAATCAAAGACGCCCTAACTCAGGCCCCGGCCTTAGGACTGCCAGATATAACTAAGCCTTTCTTTCTATATGTCCATGAATGAAAGGGAACGGCTATAGGAGTCCTGACTCAAGTCATAGAATATAGAATCATTGCATTGCCCGATGCCATATCTATCCAAACAACTGGAGTCCGTGGTGCTAGGGTAGCCTCCTTGCCTTAGGACACTAGCTGCCACCACCATACTGACACAGGAAGCTGACAAATTGACTTTAGGGCAACAACTGACTATTCGGGTACTGCACTTGATTCTAACTTTAATGGATCAGAGAGGGCACCACTGGTTATTGAATCCAAGGATGACTCAGTACCAGGGGCTCCTATGTGAAAATCCCCACATAACTTTAGAAACAGTAAACACCCTTAACCCAGTCACCTTCCTCCCAATCGAACTGGGAGCCCCTCTTCATAACTGTGTGGAAACAGTAGATGAGGTATTCTCGAGCCAGGGAGATCTCACGGACCACCCCCTTAGAGATCCAGATGTTGAATACTTCACAGATGGAAGCAGTTTCATACTGGAAGGGGTCTGCTGGACTGGGTATGTGGTGGTAACATTGGACTCAATGGTGGAGGCCCAGCCTCTGCCCACTGGAACATCAGCCCAGAAGGCAGAACTAATAGCCCTGATGAGGGCCTGTTTGCTGGCGAGGGGCAAAAGGGTTAATGTTTATACTGATTCCAAATATGCCTTCGCCACGTTGCATGTTCATGGAGCTATACATAAGGAGAGAGAACTCTTAACTGCTGGGGGTAAAGAAATAAAGTATAAGGAGGAAATTCTACAACTCTTAGATGCTGTATGGGCCCCGAAGGAGGTAGCTGTGACACACTGCAGGGGGAACCAAAGGGCAGGAACACTGGAGGCCAGCCCAAAGGAAACAAAAAGGCAGACAGGGAAGCAAAATGGCAGCTATGACCACTCCGCATCTTAGGGAAGAAGCCCTAGCTATGCCCCTCCTCCCAAAGCCTCCCCTCCCGGAGGTCCTGAGTTACTCTCCAAATGCAAAGGCCTGGTTTGGTCGAGAATCTGGAAAATACACTGAGGGAGGATGGTGGAGATTCTCCAGTGGTAAACTAGCCATCCCTGAAATGGTGGCCCCCAAATTTGTAAAACAATTCCATCAAAGAAATCATATGGGGAAAACAGCACTAGAAGTGCTACTGGGACACCATTTCTATGTACCACAGCTCACAGCCATCACCTGAGCTGTTTGTGAACAATGTCTAACTTGTGCCCAGAACAACCCATGACGAGGGCCTACTTGGCCCCCAGGGATTCAGGAAATGGGAGCCACACCCTGTGAAAACCTACTTATGGACTTCACCAAGCTGCCCCGAGCAGAGGCTATCAGTACATGCTAGTACTCATCCGCACCTTTTCGCCATGGGTCGAGGCTTTCCCCACCCAAACAGAAAGCACGAGAGGTGATTGTTAAGAGACATTATCCCCAGATTTGCACTGCCCCTGACTCTAGGTTCAGACAATATACCAGCATTTGTAGCCAAAATAGTTCAGGAACTAACATGGCTGTTAAAAATAAAGTGGAAATTACACACAGCCTACTGGCCACAGAGCTCAGGAAAAGTGGAGCACATGAACCAGACACTCAAACAGCTACTAAAGAACTATTGCCAGGAAACTCATCTGAGATGGGATCGTGTCCTGCCCATGGTCCTCTGAGTCAGGTGCATCCCCACCAAACAAACTGAGTGTTCACCCCATGAGATTTTGTTCGGCCGGCCACCCCCATCATAGGTCAAATTAAGGGTGATGTCCGTGAACTAGGGGAAGGGGAATTGACCTTGAGAAGGCAAATGCAGGCCTTAGGGATAGGCATGCAAGGTGTCCATGGCTGGATACAGCAGAGAATACCCATAAGCCTGACAGACCCAGCATGCCCCTTTAAACCCGGGGACTCTGTTTGGGTCGAGAAATGGAATCCAACCACTCTGGGACCCATATGAGAGGGCCCGCATACTATGATCTTGTCCACTCCCACTGCTATTAAAGTTACAGGAATTGTGCCTTGGATCCACCACAGTCGACTAAAACCAGCAATCCAAAGCAAGTGGACCAGCCAACAGGACCCAGACCATCCAAGCTGGCTGATCCTACAATGGAGTTGCCATTAGGGATGATGACAGCTCTGCTCTGGTCACTCTGGAAGCTGACTTGTCTATGCATGGCTGAAGCTTGAGGAGGCAACAGCCCTGCTTCAGTCACCCCAGAAGCAGACTAGTCTATGCACAGCCGAAGCTAGAGTGGAACATGCAAGTATGTCAACAATACATACTTCTTTTTCTCCTAACTATAATACTTCCCTTATCCGTGTTGGGAGAGGGACCCATAGAAGGATGCCCCCCCGCACTCATACTATGGGGTCAGGGAGCACCACAACCAGAACCCTGTTGTACCACACTTATTATGAGTGTACAGGGACCCCCTGGGGAACTTGTACACACAACCAGACAACCTACTCAATCTGTGACCCAGAAAATGGCCAGCCTTGTATATGTTATGACCGTAAGTCCTCACCTTCTGAAGCCTGGTTTAAAGTTTATGTTGGGTCAAAAGAAGGAAGACTTCTGAACCAAACCAAGGTACGTCCCTCCCAGGGGGAGGTCATTTCCTTATATTTTGATGTCTGCCAAGCAACATACATAGGTCCCTATCCTGTAGTCTCCTGTGGTAGCCTATCATGGGACAGATACTATAGTAACTGTCACAAATATATATGTGCTCCAAGGAAAGGAACCTCTCAATAGGGAGCCCCTCTTTGCTTCCCCTACTCCCCAGAAAAAGACTGACAGGACTGCACAACATGGTCCACAGACCCTGTGGAAAGTTCAAGAACACCACAGGGGGTAGTAACTCTTACCACAATGCTGGTAAAACCAAATTGTAAGATGAAAACTTGCAATCCTTTAAATTTCACCATCTTAAAGCCAGATCGGACCATATGGACTACAGGTTACCCCATGACATTACAGATCAGCAGTCAGGAAACAGACCTAGGAGTCTATTTATATATTATCAAAAAAAAAAACAAAACAAACAAACAAAAAAAAAACGATTAAGCATTCAACCCAACAATGTCGAGTTTTTGAGTCATTCCATGAGCATATCCACCAGGAGTTGCCTAAACCCTTTCCCTTAGCCAGAAACCCGTTCACCCAACTGGCTGAAAACATAGCCAGCAGCTTACACATCTCCTTATGCTACGTTTGTGGGGGAACCACTATGGGGGACCAATGGCCATGGGAGGCAAGAGAGCTGATGCCCGAAGATAACTTCACTCTGACTGTCTCTTCCCCTGAACCTCTGTTCACGAGCCTGAGTATTTGGCTCCTAAAAACCTCTGTTATGGGTAAGTCCTGCATTGTTCACTAGGGAAAAGACTTTACAGATCCAGTAGGAGAGTTAACCTGCCTAGGACAATAACATTACAGTGAAATGCTAGGAAAGACTTTGTGGTGGGGCAGAAAGAATGATTTCAAATCACCCCACCCAGGTTCATTCTCCCGTTTCCCCTCTTTAAACCACTCTTGGTACCAACTTGAAGCTCCAAATACCTGGCAGGCACCCTCTGGCCTCTGTTGGATCTGTGGACTGCAGGCATATTGGCAGCTGCCAGTTAATGGTCAAGGGCCTCCTGTCCCATTGGTCTCTCCTGTCCCTTGATTCCCACAACACAGACACTTCTTTATTCAGCCAGTAAGTCATCTAGAGCAATTCTGTTATTTATCATAATGTTCACAAAAGAATTTAAAGTCTGTTTTGTAACCATAGCCTTGACAGTAGAATCCGCTATAGAACCTATCATGAGGGATAAATTTCTAATCATTGCTTCATTTACTCCAAACCATGGAAAAAAAGGACTTAACAAATGATGCTCTTTAGAAGAGTGAAGGCCTCCTGGCAATGTTCTCTTTAACCCATGATGTAGGTAAGACTAGTGCATCAATGTTTTGTTTCTGACTGATGATGAGTATGTACCACAGAAATTTCTCACCCACATTGGACCTTCATCTTCCATATATCAAAATATAAGATTAATCATGTATAAGGCTGGCTGCAAAATCTTTCACAAGTAAAAGTAAACCCCATGAATTCACCAAACAAACCTCCTTTTCACTTCTACTGTTCACAGAGGCATAAGCAAGGAAAAAAATTGAAAGAATCTCATAATAGTAGAGAAATCTTGATCTGTGATCTTGGGAAAAAGCTGTCCACATCAGAGATGCCTTCTTCTGGGAAAAAACTTCCCTGTTTAGCTTTATCTTAAGGTTTCCAATAGGTGTACAGTTCCAAGAATGTAGAGGGACCCTTCCAAGTTGTGAGATTATGAACCCAAAACTTTGGTTCAAGGTCCTGAAGTTTTGCTGCAGTGTGGATGGCAAGAACAGTCTTTCTCTGTTGTTCTCAGAAGATCCAATCTTCAGGTTCTAGATTGAAGAGGTTGATTTTCCCCAGTCAATAGATCATGAAGAGGTTGATTTTCCTCAGTGAGTAGACTACGTATTTTTTTACCTGGTGAAAATATATATACTTTTGTAAAGTGAGTTACCATTACTGTTACAACTGCTCCCTTGCATGGGGAAGTTTTTACACAACCAGAAAACATGCACTGAAAATGACAATTGGCCAGGCGCGGAGACTCACACCTGTAATCCCAGCACTTTGGGAGGCCAAGACAGGTGGATCATCTGAGCTCAGGAGTTCAAGACCAGTCTGGGCAACATGACAAAACATCATCTCTACCAAAAATACAAAAAATTAGCCAGGCACAGTGGTACATGCCTGTGGTCTCAGCTACTCATGAAACTGAGGTGGGAGGATCACTTGAGCCTGGAAGGCAGAGGTTGCAGTGAGCCAAGATCGTATCACTGCACTCCAACCTGGGTGACAGAGTGTGACCCCATCTCAAATTAAAAAAAAAAAGAAAAGAAAACGACCATTGAATAAAATCCGTCTATAAATATTTAAATGGCCTATCAGATAGCAGAATGTACCTAAAGTTTTGATTGTCTTCCCAGGGATATGGATTTGGCAAACCAAACATTGGTCATAAACTATTTTAGCAATTTAGAAGTCACTACACCAAAATATATTTAGTTTGGATAACTTTTAATAACAAAAGCTTTAAGGACTCAGGAAGAACAAGGCAGCCGTCCTGGTTCTCTATGAGTCCATGCTCAACATTGGACTTATGTCCCCTTGAACACCAGCTGTTTCTCCAATTTAGGTGCATAGCACTGAAAACTGATGTGTTATCATAGGTAATTTTACTTAGACCATAGAGTTCACTCAAATTGTATATCTAAACTATTTCAGTCCTGGCTGATTTAGATAAACCAGCCAGTCTCCACTAAAGTTACAGGGATTCTTACCCAGTCCAAATGATATGATTCTAAAGCTATCAGAAACCTGTATTCAAGAGTGTTTCTCAGGCTCCTTTTCATCCTTTCATAAACCTCCATAAAGACACCATATTCTAGGATTTTGTGTACTTGTGAGGTTTCCAGAAACTGCAATTAACTGTGGAAATGACTTTAAATAGTCACAGTTAAAGACACAATTGACAGGGAAATTTGTTTATTTATGTGGATTACAATAACTCAACATAATAACCGTAATTATAATTGCTAATATATACACAGACATGTTAGAATTCTAGAAATCCCATATAATTTTGGAAAATATATTAACAACATTCATTAAAATTTAACCTGAAGAAGGTTAAACAGCATTTTTTATTTGACAATGCTTCATGTAACTTAACCTGTCAAATAATCCTATTTACCTCTCTTTTGGATGTTTCGGGGTCCTCTGGAGCATCCCAAAGTTAGAAGTCAAATAAGACTTGATTTTGAAGCTGAAATTACGTTTCAGGAAGCCTATAAAATATGTCAAAGGTTTAAAACACTTGAACAAAATAGGATCACAAATCACTATAAAACAAGTCATTCATTTAACCAAAGTGAAAATTAACAGATTTTTAAAAACAAAAACCTGTACTCTTTGATAAAGGAGACTCAGTTTTCCAAACAATCAAAAGACCTAAGACAGCATGAGACAGAATCTCTCTTTTCTTCTCTCCTTTTTTTTTTTTCTTTAAATTTTTGCAGTTTACTCAAAGGATGAAGAGAAATATTTTAGTGTCTTATTAATACTACACAAAATTTTTGTTCAAAAGAGAAAACCACATTTTACTTTTGGATTTGTGTATTATCCATCCTAAAATTGATTTTAATAATCCTCATTAATTTATCAAATCGGTCATCTTTTTTTTTCTATTTTATTTTTCTATTTTTCTTTTATTGTTTTTAATTTCCATCTACTCCTTGTGGAGAATCTGTCATCTTTAAACCACACAAGGTTTCCATAAACCTTTCATTTTACATTTATTCCCCAACTTCCTTTTTTAAAATTTATTAACTTATTTATTTTTAAAATTTTATTTTATTTTATTTTCTGGGATACATGCACAGGATATGCAGGTTTGTTACATAGGTAAACACGTGCCATGGTGGTTTGCTGCACCTATAAACCTATCACCTAGGTATTAAGACTTGCATGCATTAGCTATTTATCCTGATGCTCTCCCTCTCCCTGTCCCCATGACAGGCCCCAGTGTGTGTGGTTTTCCTCCCTGTATCCATGTGTTCTCACTGTTCAGCTCCCACTTCTAAGGGAGAACATGCAGCGTTTGGTTTTCTGTTCCTGTGTTAGTTTGCTGAGGATAATGGCTTCAGCCCCATCCATGTCCCTGCAAAGGACATGATCTCATTTCTTTTTATGACTGCATAGTATTCTATGGTGTATATGTACCACATTTTCTTTATTCAGTCTATTAATGATGGGCATTTGAGTTGATTCCATGTCTTGCCAACTTTCTACATTCATCTTGTTTCATCTATTTTTATACTCCTTCAATTGAAACCTTTAAGTAACTTCAAACCAAACAAAAATTTTTTAACACGCATACCTTTATAATTTTCTTCATCAAATGTGTACCCTGCTTTTGTTTATACACTCTGTATACAGAATTGTTTCTCTTATATCTGGTAGTTTTCAACTCTTAGTAACCTTAATTTCTAGTGAAAAGCCTAGAAAGTAATTTTGAACAGTTTTATATCAGTATTTGTAGATAATTATTTTGTAATTTTTTAGAAAAATAGCTCTTCAAATGATCATTTATTAACAAATCTAAATATATTTAGCTTTTCTATACCATATAAAAATAACATATCAAGGTATATAGACTTAAACTCATGTGTAACAATTAATACTTCAGTATCTTAACTTACAGATGACTCAACATTTTATGACTGTTACCTACTTTAACATAACATGACTCTAAGACTTTAAATTACTAAGAAGAATCTTAAAACTATGACACAGGTAGCCTTCCTAATGTCTTCCTCAAGTCATTCCGGGTCCCAAGTAGCCACATGACGCCCAGGAGGACAGTGAAGCCTGTCTGAGTCAATCAGGGCAGAAGACAGAGCTGTGAAGACTGTACCTGGAGGGTCCAACCCCTTCTAAAATAGCCGGGGAGACACAACAGGGAAAGCAGAGGAAGAAGGGGTAATATTGGGCTTGATTCTGGCTTGTAGCTGACAGTCTAAGCACTAAGAACTTGTCTCCAGACCTCATCATGGCCACCTGTCCAGACCCCTGAATCCAGAGACTCTAAACTAAAGGCATAAGCTCACAGTCAAATCAAGCAACTATCTAATTATATTTAAATGATAATTTTGAAGCCATGTCTGTTTTGCTAACAATCAAAAACTAGCTTTTATTTACCAAATATTATCACATACACGTAACACAAATAGACATATAAACACATAGAAATAGCTCTTATACCTAGCTCTCATAAAGGACTTTCATTTGCTGGCTTTTAAATAGTTTTTCTTTCCTTTTTTTTTTTTTTTTTTTTTTGAGACAGAGTTTCATTCTTATCGTCCAGGCTAGAGGGCAACGGCACAATCTCAGCTCACTGCAACCTCCACCTCCCGGGTTCAAGCAATGCTCCAGCCTCAGCCTCCCGAGAAGTAGGGATTATAGGCGCCCACTACCATGCCTGGCTAATATCTGTACTTTAAGTAGGGACAGGGTTTCTACATGTTGACCAGGCTGGTCTTGAGCTCCTGACCTCAGGTGATCTGCCCGCCTTGGCCTCCTAAAGTGCTGGGATTACAGGCATGAGTCACCACACCTGGCCTTAAATAGTTCTTTTTTTCTTCCCCATTCAGTCTATCAATCTTCCAGTTACCTGCTTCATTGCCCAAAGCAATTGTTAACCAGGCAACAAATTTGCATTTCTAAAGGTAAAACTCATAGGTGGAACAAAAAATATTTATATTTCATAAGCACAGAGCTAAGATTTTAGGCCTAAGTATTGTATCATCATTTCCTCAAATAAGGGAAACAAACCTGCTCAAATAAAAGTTCACTTAAGAAAAGATGGCCAGAAAAGCACCTTAAACAAAAGTATGACTTAACATGTAAATTTAAAAGAATGGTAAAGTTTCTAATGCACATGGGCAGACATCCTTAAAAATCAAGATCTCCTTTATAGATGTAAATTTCTTTTACAAAAGAGTTTCAAGATAGCCAATTAAATTCCAGAAAGGTGTATTTTCGTTCAATATGGTGTTCTTTTTAACTTTGCTACTGTTTCTTAGCTAAAACTACTGAGTTCAGGGTAATGGGTGGAGCCCATTAAGGAATAGGGCCATCATGAAAGCATTTTTTATGCCTGGACTCAGCATAGATAGATCTGAAAAAAAAGGCAGATCTATTTTACATGAGGGCCTACCTTTTATAAGCACTTTATCTAGGATAGCATTCTTTCTACCTTTGGGATGGGACAGAACTAAGACAAAAGGCTAGCATATTTAATTTTTCTTATCAATTAGTTGCTTAAGCTTTTTATTTGTCTTTTATACAGTCTTTAAATAAAAATATGAAAATCTTTTTAGAAGCTTCTGCTGCAGTGTTGTTCATTTGGAACATTCCACTGTAACTCATCTTTAGTAAGATTTCACCTTTTCTGCAAGGCTTTGCTGCTTCCAGGGCCTAATACTTACACATGTATAAGCCAGAAGAACTCAGTTCTTCAGAAATTAAGGATCCCATTTTCACCTCAAATATTGCCTTTGGCTTTCAGTTTCCCTGGTCAACTTAGCCAAAGATTTTTTTCCTACCTGAGTGTGCAAGAAAAATAAAACAAAATGGGTAGAACACAAAAATCCCTGTGAATTTCCAAAAGCCAAATTTTACAGCTACAGCCCCTGCAATATTGCCATTCAGTCCTCCATAAGAGGCATCTAACTGGATTCAAGCCAGTTAATTATCAGATCCAATTCAATCCTGGACCCAGTCCAGTTTCTGTTGGGACTTCCAAACCCAGTTTGGTTCAGAAATTTGCTCAAAGAAACTGAGAGAGCCCAAAATACAAATCCATAGAGCTTTGGAATTCAAGAGGGAATTTACCACAATTTCCAGCTGCTCTAAGAGCAATGGACATAATGGGCCCGGTGGGTACCTCGCTTGGTCACTCAGTGCTCAGGGGGGTTGTTAGAAGCTCTACTTCAGATCTTACTTCTCACACCATTTGTTAAAAGAAAAACCTTAGCCGAATTAATTTTAAGAGTTTAATTGAGCAAAGAATAATCCACAAATTGAGCAGCCTGTTAAGCCAGAGTAGGCTCAGAGACTCCAGTGAAGCTATGTGGTGGAAGAAGATGTATGGACAGAAAATGAAAAGTGATGTACAGAAAACAGAAGTGAGGTTCAGAAACACCTGGATTGGTTATAGTTGGGTGTTTGCCCTATTTGAACATGGTTTGAACACTTGGCCACCTCTGATTACCCAAAACTCAGTAATTGATACAAGAGTTGGCTACGGTCTGTATCAAACTCCTTTTAGGTTATGTTATAGTTCATGATGTACAAAGAAACCTTTAGGTTGAACTTAAAATATGTAAGGAGGCAGCTGTAGGCTTAACTTGATTTAATATCAAATTTATCAACTTGATACATTAATTACTGACTTCCTATTATAAGGATTTGACAGTTTTATTTTATGTCCTACTGCCACTTTCCCACCTTCCAACTCGTGATAACAGTCATTTTCAGTCAATGTTCAGTGTTTCTGCTATTTTGATCATATAATTGTTATTCGCTGCCAAACCAAATAATATAATTCCATTTTCTTTCTTGTACAACATTTTTGTTTTCCCATAGATACTGACTTTTTATTTAAGCTTAACTTTATATTACTAGCACAAATTCTTCACAAATTCTCCAAAAAAAGATAGAACTCTTCTGACTGCCATTTTTCATAAAGTTAAATCATCAGTCAGTTTATTTTTTGTTTCTGTTTCTACTATCATATTTTTAATGTCCATGAGTTTTTATATTATTCTCCCAACATTCCTCTTTAATAGAAAACTCTTCTTGGTTTGGGGATGCTTTCTCTCTCCAAGGTTGTTGACCAGTCATGCACTATACAACGATGTTTCAGTCAATGACAGACCACATATACGATGGTGGTCCCATAAAATTATAATGAAGTTGAAAAGTTCCTATTGCCTAGTGATGTCCTAGTCATCATAACATCATAGCACAGTGTATTACTCATGTGCCTGCAGGAATGACTATGTAAACAAATCTACTGCATTAATAGTCATATAAAAGCACAGCACATACAATTACATACAGTACATAATACCTATAATGATAATAAATGACAATGTTACTGGCTTACGTATTTACTGTACTACATATATTTTTAAATTCAGTCTTAAGTTGAAACTCATATACTACACCTTTAATCATTATTTTAGAGTGTATTCCTATGTACAAATACATATATACAGTTAACTGAAAAGCAGCCTCAGGCAGGACCTTCAGGAAGTATTCCAGAAGAAGGCATCATTATCACATAGAAAATGACAGCTCCACATGTGTTAGTGCCCCTGAAGACCTCCAGTGGGACAAGATGTGGAGGTGGAAGACAGTGATATTGATGATCCTGACCTTGATGATTAGGCCTTGGCTAATATGTGTGTTTGGGTTTTCATTTATTTATTTTACTTATTTACTGTATTTTTGAGATGGAGTTTTGCTCTTGTTGCCCAGGCTGGAGTGCAATGGCCCAATCTCGGCTCACTGCAACCTCTGCCTCCCAGGTTGAAGTGATTCTCCTTTCTCAGCCTCCCAAGTAGCTCGGATTACAGGCATGCGACATCACACCCAGCTAATTTTGTATTTTTAGTAGAGACGGGGTTTCTCCATGTTGGTCAGGCTGGTCTTGAACTCCTGACCTTAGGTGATCTGCCCGCCTCGGCCTTCCAAAGTGCTGGGATTACAGGCACAAGCCACCATGCCCGGCCTGGGTTTTCATTTTTAACAAACAAGTTTACAAAGTAAAGAATATTTTAAAAATTAAAAACAGAAAAAAAAAAGCTTATAGAATAAGGATATAAAGAAGGAAATTGTTTTGTATAGCTGGTAAATAGTTTAAAATAAGTTTCCTTGACTTTGAAAACAAAACAAGGATCAGCAATATTCCAAGCAAAAGACAAAAGGTTGCTTCAGCTTTCTGAGTTCAGTTCATTTAGTTAACTCGTTTTGCTTGATATTCGTGAACATTTCTGCTCTTCATGAGTCCTGTACATTTTCCTTTATTCCAATGTTACAATCTCTAAAGTTATCAGAAGCCTGTATTTGAGAGCACCTGTTAAATTTCTATAGCTCATTATAAACCGTAGAAAGTAAAAAAGTTCCTCTTCAAAGCTCCTCTTGGTTTAAAAATAAAATAATAGACACTGGGAATAATAGTTCCTTACTCTAAAGCCTCCTATCAACTATTCGTTCTTACACTTTAGCCCAGTTAGTTGCTTTGGCTTACTCAGGCATGTCTGGACAGGCCCAGGCAAGTCTTAGCTCATAGCTTATGCCCCCTGCTTATTTGGAAATGTTATTGCTTCCTTAAACCTTTTGTAAGCAACTTCCTCTCCTTCTTTGTTCTTCCCTGCATTACCTATTTAGGAAAGTCTTAGGCTATTAGCAAATTGAGTATCAGTTTAAGAGTGTGAGGTCCAGCTCCAGCCAATGGATGCTGGACACAGCAGTAAGGACGACCCAAATGTGTAAGTGATAAATACGTCTGCTTTTCCTTTGTTCAGGTGTGCTCTCACCATTGTTCCATCTGCAATTGAGCCCCCTTTCCGCAGAGAGTAGATTGCCTTGCTGAGAGGTCTTTCGTCTCCATGCTGACTTTTCTTTGCAGCACCAATTGTCTATTTCTAACAATTTTGGTATTTTAACATAAACCATCTTTAAAAAGGATTAAAACAAGACAACAATTGTCTGTGAATATCAAAATGTCCAGGATAGTTACAGTTAGAAACACAATTGACAAAGAAGTGTGGTTATCTCTGTGGTTTACAATAACTTAACAACCTTAATTATGATTGGTAGCATATACTTAGACATTGAATTTTAGAAATTTCATACAATTTTGGAACATACATTAGCATTGTCACCCGCGGGTCTTTGCTCCCAGAGCTCCCAAGATGGTGGCAAGCCTCTTGCTCTCTGACCTGGGGTTCTTGGCCTCATGGATTCCAAGGAATGGAACCTTGGGCCATGCAGTGAGTGTTATAGCTCTATTAGAAGCCGTGGGTCACGGAAGAGAACCGTGGAACCCAGCAACTAGTGTTCAGCTCAGTTAGGATGAAGCCGGGCACTTAGCCATGCAGGAACAATGGCGAGTCTCTAGCCTGATTGGGAGCAGCAATGGCCACCTCACTGAATCAGAAGCACAGCAGACACCCTGCCAGATCCAGAGGGGTGGAAGTCAGCGGCAGGTCTGCAACGGCGGTGATCAGCAGTGGTGGATGGCGAGCGAAAGCTCAGCTCAAGCTGGAACAAACACGGACCAGAGGAGTGTGCAGTTGCAAGATTTAATAGAGTGAAAACAGAGCTCCCATACAAAGGGAGGGGACCCAAAGTGGGTTGCCCGATCCGGCTCCAATGCCTGGGTTTATATCCCGATCATTGTCCCTCCCCCTGTGCTCTCAGGTGATAGATGATTGACTATTTCTTTACCTGCTGCTTTTAGCCTAATTGGTATTTTAGTGAGCTCTCTTTACTACCTGATTGGTCGGGTGTGAGCTGAGTTACAACCCCCCCCCCCCCCCCCCGGCCCCGTGTTTAAAAGTGGGTGTGGTCACCTTCCCCAGCTAGGCTTAGGAATTCTTAGTCAGCCTAGGAAATCTAGCTAGTCCTGTCTCTCAGCATTATTCACACAAAATATAACCTAAAGAAGATTGAACGTCATTTTGGCAATCCTATGTACCTAAACATGTCAAATAATCTTATTTGCCACTCTTTTTTGGACACTTCAGGGGCCCTCTGAAACATCTGAAAAGTCAGGTGCCAGGAAAGACAATTTTGAAACTGAAGTTTGATTTTGGGAAGGCTGTTAAATGTTTGAGGTTTAAATCACTTGATACTATGAAATAGAATCCCAAATTACCATAAGTTATTTATTTTGCCAAAAGCATGACTCAGAAATTTTAAAGAGGCGAAAACCTTTCACAGCTCTTTAAAAATTTTGCCAAAGAGCAGATTAGTGCCTTAGGAAAACCTTTTTATGCTTTTATTTCAATGCTCAATTTACAGAAAAACCATATAATACCCTTTTTTGAAGTTAGTCAATATGTTCACACAGAGAACCTCCTTTTCAAGATTTAAGTTCCACAATTCTTCCACCACTTCTTTGAACCTTCAGCTTTTCCCCTCAAAACAATCCTTTAACCCTAGGCAAAAGTTCACATTTCCATGCCTTCTTACAACCTTTTACTAAAAATCACAGTTTACTGTTCTCACACATCTTGCATGTAAATCTATTTCTAGTAGTTTCAATTAACTCCTAGCAATTTTTAACTTTAAGGTAAAACTTGTTAAGTTGCTTTAATTGCGTGCTAACTGCAGCCAAGGTTTGCCTTCTTAATTAAGGGTGCGGTTAGTTCCGTATGTCCCAGGCCCTACCAATTGCGAAGCTGGCAAGTCAAATAGTTCTCAAAACTCCAAAAGCAGTTTGTAACCTTAAAACACTTAGCAAACCTTGCATCTGACCTGCATTTTACCAATAGTCTTTAGGGCTGTCTTATTTCTTAAAGATTAAAGTCTCGTGAACTGAGAGGTGTCACAGATTTTATCTTCCCTTTAAAAAATATTAGATCCAAGCGCTCATATTTCTTTAGGTCAAATTAATTACAGCTCTTTTTACAGACATCACAAACAGTATACACACAGACAGGCAGAAGAAAACCCAGTTGCTGCGTGGGGCCCTTTAAGAGACAGTGTTGCGGGATTTTTAAGGAATCAGAGAGACCGATGGGGTTCAGGAAGATATTTATTATTTAGGTGCACCAGCCCAGTCGGATTAACATCCAAAGGACTGGCCCTGAACGAAGAGTGAAGTTACCTTTTAAGCATTTTGTGGGTGAGGGGAGATCTGTGCAGGAGGAAGCATACTCCAGAAGTGAGAAACAAAGGCAATTATTCAATCAATTGAGACATGCATTACATCATTTCTTACTTTTCAAGGAAAAACACGTTTTGTGACTTGAGTTTATCTGTCTAGTGACCTTGCAGCTGCACAGCTAGGGAAACAGCGTCTTCACAATGCCTGGGAAAGGAGGAGAGATAAGGCTTACCAGCTACAGAAAAGCAGGCAGTTAATTTTTAAAGGACTCCAGCTCTTTCTCTTTCTCAGGGGGAATTGGTTTTCTTACATACAACTGAGTTTCTGCTTACACACTCTTTAATTTCTTTTAATTCCTGTTCCAATAGGGCTAGGAAAACATGCAGATATGGAACATGAGAGGGCTCATGGCCTCTGGCAGGACGGCTAAACAAAGTCTTGCTAAGAAGTTACCAGCCATGCCCTCAGGATGTAAGACAAGACAGAGGCTTGATTTCACCACCAAAACTTTGCCGAGAATACAGTGATAGTTGGGGGGTACTAGCCTAGTACAATATCTTCTAAGAGAAAAAAAAAAATCTTTTTAAAAGTTAACTTGCTGATGGGGTAGAGAAGGGGAAAGAAAAGGCTTAAAAATGCCTGGGGAAGAACCTCTTATTCTTAAGCAAGTAGTTCCTCCACCAGGGAGAAAAGTTTAATTACTGTCTGATGGAGATGAATCTCTTGGCCAGAAAAGGAGACTCCAATGAATCTTAGGGGAAAATGCCAGCCAGCCGCCCCTGGAGCCTTGGGCCATGCGTTTCAGCCCCAGCATGGAGGGGAGAGCGGTGGGAAACTGCTGCTCTCTGATCTGTCCTGAAAAGAGAAGGAAAAGGCTATGAAAAGGCCCTGGAGTGATGGGGGTTGAGGGCATGGTTTCCCCCACCCTCAGAAGTCCAAGGGTCCGAGGATGAAAAGGCTTGGGAGCAAGAGTGAGCGATTTTGAGTCCCCATTTCACTTGAGGCTTCTGGAGCCCCCACGTTGCACGCCAAAAATGTTGCAGGACTTTTCCTAAGTTCAGCTAAAAACAGGGTTCTTTGTCCTGTGAAAGGAAAATACCCTGGGCTCCCAAAATCACTAAAGAAAACTCAAGCGGGAACTGCTTGGGGCAAACCTGGCGCCCATTCTATTCAGAGTCACTCCTCTACTCACTGAGATAGATGCATAGCTGATTTGCCTCCTTTGGGAAGGCTCAAAAGAATGTAACCATTTGTGGATCACCTGTCTCTCACCTGGAAGCTCCTTCCCCACTCCCAGTCTTCCTGCCTTTGCTTTAAGTACATTTAAGATCCAAGGTACTTCTTACATATATTGATTGATGTCTCTTGTCTCCCTAAATGTATAAAACCAGGCTGCGCCCTGACCACCTTGGGCACATGTCGTAAATATTTCCTGAGGCTCTGTCACAGGTGCCTTCTCAACCTTGGCAAAATAAACTTTCTAAATTAACTACGACCTCAGATTTTCTGGGTTCGCAGTCCCATGGCCACAAAAATTCAGGCTCGCAATGTAAATGGTGAGTAAGACAGGGTTTTATTGGGTAAAAAGGAAGAAAAGGGGGAAACAGGGACCCTCACAAGGCCAGAGTCCCTCTGCTAGAGCGCTTCCCTCCAGCTGCTTGAATCCCAGGTTCTACCCAGGAAGAGGAGGGGCCAGGCTCCTCCCGGCTGCAAACGTCCTGAACTTCCCCAGGCTCCACCTCAGTGGGCACCTGGCTGGAGTTTCTCCAGGGACCCCCTTCCACCTGGCTGTCCCATCTGCACCCTTGGAATGGGGGACAAAGAGGGCCAGGAATCTCCCAGTTCAGCAGTTCAGGTGCCCTCAGTACGGCACTTCGCCCCCACTCCGTGGTGTGGAGTCCCTCTGGGTCCTCCGCTCCAAGAGTAAGTCTCCTACTTGGGTAGAGAGGAGTGGCCTCCTAGCTGCTCCGGATGGTGAACAACCTGGGATCTAATTTCTACTTAAAACAGAATTTCAACCAAAACCTCTCGTTTTTCACTTTATGCCCATCATGACCTCCGATAGCTTATGTGCCTCCAGTCCTCCACCCTCCCTTTTGGTGGAGCTGGTTTCTCTGATCGATATCGCCTCTGCAGGCACTTTGTAGTCAGATTTCTCCGTTCCTCTACTTCCTCTGGTTTCCATCCTACCAAATCCGATGGTGGTTTTCATTCATTGTGGTGTCTTCCTCAGTACTCTCAGTCCTTTTGGGTTTATATATATTTATTTTTATTGCTCTTCTCTCACCTTAGTGCATTTTTCAGGATGGAGCAGATAAACATTCATGTTCAACTCACCATCTAATAGGAAAGTCATTCCATGGTCCGTGTAGCTCCAATGTATTTCTTTTGCTTTGAGCTTCTGCTCTGTGCTCTAGCTAATGTGTTGTTACTTGTCTACCACGCCTATGGTTTTCCTGAGGGCAGTGGTCACTTTGCATTTCCAGCCCCTGTTATAGATCTAGGGCATGAGATAATTAATCATTCAGTTGAATGCAACTTAATTTACATAGTTGGTGCTGCCCACTGGAAAGCTGGAGAATAAAGTAAATGACCACATAAGGCCTCATCATCTCCCTTTCTCTATTAAAGATAGTGTCGATGAAAGAAATTTTCCAAGATTGAAGCAGAAATAGCAAACTCCTACTCATAGAATGTCTTATTTACAGCAGGCACAGCTTTATCAGACTCTTTCAGAGAAGTACTTGTTTTACTTAGAAGTAACTGCTTTTCGAAAGCTGGCAATTCTTGTTAGTTATAAGGTGAGTGACTCTAATAAGAAAGGTCTCCTGACTGAGCTAGGAAAAGCAATTGAACAAAATGTATAGTGGGGTTTTTTTCCACCTTGCAAACCAAATAGGTCCTACGTACACATAATTGAAAAAGAATTGACATGGATGGTGTAAGATGCATTTTTTTTTTTTCTGTGCACACAAAGAAAAGTGAGAGAGAGAGTCCTTGGAGGTCCAGTAAAGAGCTGTGCTGATGAGTGCGTTACCTGTTGCAGAGCACTGTATCACTGCTTCTGGG
This sequence comes from Macaca nemestrina, assembly GCF_043159975.1. NCBI lineage: Eukaryota > Metazoa > Chordata > Mammalia > Primates > Cercopithecidae > Macaca > Macaca nemestrina. The sequence goes on along the minus strand of NC_092129.1, from coordinate 14,537,865 downwards.
GTCAGACTTCTGAAACAGTTCTGAAACTAACAGTTAGTTTCCCAGGGCTGCTGTAATAAAATCAAGATGTCAACAGGGTTGATCCTTTCGGAGGCTCTGAGAGAATCCATTCCATGCCTCCCTTCTAGTTTCTGATGGGGCTGGCAGTTCTGATCATTCCTTGGCTTGTAGCTGCATCACTGCAGATGGATTCCTGCCTCCATCTTCACATGGCCTTCTTCCTACTGTGTGTGTCTGTGTGCCTTCAAATCTCCCTCTTCTTATGAGGGCGCCAGTCATTCGTTTTGGGGTTTACCTTAATTGGTTCCAGTATGATCTTGTCTTCACTTTATGATATCTGCAAAGACCCTATTTCCAAACAGGGTCATATTCTAAGGTTCCAGGTGAATATAAATCTTTTGGGGGACACTATTCAATCCAGCATATGGCCTAAAACCCTTTCTTCTTGCCCCCTACTTTGAGTTATCATTTTGGAGACTGCATTTGTAATCAAATGCTTTCAGACAATTCACGTAAGAGAAGACACAGGAAATTCCCGGAGAAGGTGCCTGGAAATTAGGTGAGGCTCCCACTCTCTGGCAGGGGTTCCTAACCTTGGCTGCACACTAGAATCATTCTGGTTTTTAAAATCCTGCTGCCTCAGGCATGAGTAGTTTTTAAAGTATGCCAGGTGGTTCCAATGCGCAACCTAGGATGCAAGCCACCGCTCCAGGGACTCTTCCGGAAACCCTTGCTGCTGTGGCTGCCTTGTCTGAACTCCGCTGGCCTCTGCTGCCCTGGGCCTTGGACATGTGTGCTCTTGCTGACTGTGGAGAATTTAGCAGCAGCACATGTGGATTTTATTTCTGCTCCTTCACTTGCTTTGAAGGAGAACAGCTCCCTTGATATTGAAAACTCAAAAGGGAATAAAGAGAAAGAACATTTGTAGGAGAATGTGCGTGAAGGGGAGGTTTAACATTTAGTTTTATATTTCAGAAACAATTTTTAAGTTTATCAGAGTAACATGTACTCATCATAGAAATTTGAAAACCCCAAAAAGCACAGAGAAGAAATCACCAATAATTCTATCCTTCTGAGAAAATGGTTTGGTGGATGTTCTAATAATTTTTTCCTATGCATCTATAAATATGTACTATGTGCTTTATAAATGGGGAATTATGTGGTTTGGGCACATACATTGCTCCTTTAGCAATACATCATTACATATATATCAATATGTGCACATCAATACATATTTCCCATTAAGTTGCCCTTGGATTTTGAGTGGCTACATTTTATCCATCATAGAGAATATTCTATAATTATTAAACCAATCACTGTAAGAGAATCTCAGACAAAACTTCTGTTGTTTGATTATTAGCCATAAAGCAAAGAGGCAAAGCACAGAGGCCCTGCCTGGCTCTCCATCCTATGATCAATTCCACACTCCAGCCCAGCCCCACAATGCTCAGCCTCCGCTCCCCAGCCCCATGCCCACTCTCACTCCGGTCTCTATGAGCCCAAGATATGAAAACTGGAGGAATTAGATAAGGAGTTTCTGATCTAGGGGAAAATGCTCTCCAGGCCCGGATCCAGATGAATCATAGAGTTTGGGAGTATTGGCAAAGAGAGACAGGCACTCATTTTCTGAACATTTGCTTAAAGAGTGAATTGCTGATTCAGATTCTCTATCAGTTGAGTAGAAAAAAAAGGAACTGGCTAGAGATGGCACCACAAAGAGAAGAAGCACTTGCTCTTGCTCCCATCTCCACCTTATTGGGTATGATAGGGATGCGTGAGTGGCCTGTGGCCAAGTGGACTCCGTGGAAGGAAGCCAGGCTTGTGCCACCTTTGCTGACACCCTGCCTGAAGATGACTCCCTAGAGGGTGACAGACTGGCAGCAAAAGCCTGTGGGGTTCTCTAGCATCAGCTAGAGTTGGGGAGCAGGGACAATAGAAGCAAATGTTCCCTTTGAGGCACCCATGTTGAGGGAGGCATCCCAAAGACATCCCAAAGGACTTTCCCAAGTGTTCCACAAGAGACCTAGTGTATTCATGTCTAACATTTGGAGGACATGAGACCCCAAGAGAGGACCATGCCAAGTAAAAAGACTTTTGTCCCTTTCCTATCTTTTCCACTCCTCCCTAAACCCTGCTCTGAAGGACCTGGAAGCAGCAGAGTGAGGGGGAGGAGGAAGCAGGAAAGAGCAGCCCAAATCCCCACCCCAGTGCAGTCCCCAAGCCTGGAAGAGGAAGGGCGTTGAGTGAGAAGTGGGTTTTGATAACCTGGTCATGTGAATCAGTGATCTCTGAAACGTGCATGCTACTTGACCCAGCAGATCCATCTCTAGGAATTTATCTAAGGGAATAATCAGAGCTGTGTAGAAATATTAATGTAGTAAGATAATTGCCATGCATGAAAAATATTTCCATGCATCCTGTAAAACCATAATTTATTGCATTAAAAAACCCCTTCTTTCAATAATTAACAATTAACAGAATTCTGAGGGTCTAATTTTTATATACATTTGCAATATAATGGCCCTTAAATAGAATAACTTAAAGTAAAGAAAATGAGTTTTAAACAGCTGGTCATTACACAATGTTGAGGACATGTGTTCTGGTTACTATTCCTGTGAAAAGCTACCCCATTCTCAGCAAACTAACACAGGAACAGAAAAGCAAACACTGCATGTTCTCACTCATAAGTGGGAGTTAAACAATGAGAACACAGAGACACGGGGGGGGAACATCACACACCGGGACCTGTCAGGGGGTTGGGGGGCAAGGGGAGGGAGAGCATTAGGACAAACACCTAATGCATATGGGGCTTAAAACATAGATGACAGGTTGATAGGTGCAGCAAACCACCATGGCACATGTATACCTATGTAACAAATCTGCATGTTCTGCACATGTAGCCCAGAACTTAAAATAAAAATAAAAATAAAAAAAGAAAAGCTACCCCAAGTACACTGGTATAAAACAACAGTCAGGAGATAATGCTCATAAATTTTGTGGGCCAGGAATTTGGTTGGCATGTCTCTGCTTCAGGATTCTGGGGCCTCAGCTGGGAAGTTGAATGGTTGGGGTGTCTCAAACATCTGGGGACTGGAAACATCTGGAGGCTTCTGTTCACCTGGCTGGCACCTGGCAGGGATGACTTGATGGGCTGTCTCAGCTGAGATGCTTGACCAGAACACCCACATGTGGCTCTGCCTGGTAGCTGGAGGGTCTCACAGTATGGCCACGGGATTCCAAAAGGGATCCTCAGAGCAAGAATTCTAAGAACCAGATGGAAGCTGCATGACCTTTTATGACCTAGTCTTATGGAGGCTGATAAGTTAGCAACAATGAAGAAGAGGCCTTTGGTGAAGGAAAACAATTGTTCTAAGAGACAGCTAACCAAAAACAACTGTTTTCAAATACCTCACTCTGCAAATGGCCCCATCACCATTATCCTGTCTGCACATAACCCCTCCAGCACGACCCTATAAAACTTCCCTGCAGCCCCTGTTGCGTGGCAGACAGCCCCTTCTCTGCTGTGCTGCCCTTTGCTTCCTTGCAATGTGCTTTCTCTCTAATAAACTTGCCTCTTTAACTCATTATTGTTTTGGTAAATTATTTTACCACCTGCAACACTGGCCCCAGCCAGTTGTCACCCATGAAGGTAAATGGTGTCACTTCCACTACACACTCTTGGTTAAAACAGTTATAAACTTGTTAATATCCAAGGGAAGGGACATGGACCCTATCTTTCAACAGAAGGAATGTTAAACTGCCATAGGATTCTTAATATTTAACAAAATTGGAGTAAAGTCTGCAGTTAGAGCCAATTCGGGCTTTACACTTTGCCTTAATTATTAGTCTAGTATATACGTGGTAGTGTTTTTCCACAACAAATATAGTGTCCCAACACCAACCAATTCTCTCATACCAACTGGGTGTTAAACAATTCAATTCAATTCTGACACTAAGTACCCGGAAGCAGTGCAGGCCCCACAGCTTAAGGGCTCAGTACCACAAGACTGCTCTCACTTCAGACGCCAGTCACAAGTCCCCGGTCCCCAGGCTACCTACACTTCTGTCCAACTTGGAGACACATTTGGGGGCTCCCATGACTCCACTTCAGGGTTGGTAATTTGCTAGGACGATTCACAGAACTCAGGAAAGCACTTTAATTACAATATCCGGTTTATTATAAAGGATAAACTCTGGAACAGCCAAATGGAAGAGACTCATGGGGCACAGTATCAGGAGAGTGATGGGGTACACCCCTGCCCAGGGTTCCCTTAGCCCCATAGTGTCAATCAAAACCTCATTACATAGACATGATTGATGGAATCATTGACCACTGGTGATTGAACTCAACTCCGGCGCCTCTCCCCTCCATGGGGGCGGTGAATTGTAGAGCTGAACATCTAAGTATGTGATTGGTTTTTCTGGTGATCAACCCCCACCCTGAAGCTATAACCCCCACTACCCCACCCCTTGAGTCCACGCACTAGCAGACAAAAGACATTCCTACCACTCAGGAAATTCGGAGGGTTTAAGAGCTCTGAGCCAGCAACCAGAGGGAAAGACTAAATATATATATTTTTTATTATATCGCACCATGATGCTCATTATCTGTCTGTGAAGCGCAGAGCTGGGTGCTGGAAATGTAAAGAGAACCAAGACACAGTACCTGTTTCTGAAGAGCTCAGAACCTAGGAGGGGAGACAGGAATGTAAACAAATTTCTGCAAAATACCTTGAAATAAGCACCTACATGGACGCAAAGGAAGAATGACTAAGTACCGAGAAAGCATGTGCTTTTAGAAATTTTTTCCACAAAAGAAGCATATCTTGTTCATGATCCCCTGACTGCTCAGAAGGCTGCTGCAGGAGTGTCAGCATCAGCAGACTGCTCACAAAGTCACTGTGTTCATCCAAGGGGACCACGTGACCATGGGAGCACATGCATTTCCAAGTCAGGCAGTGGAAAATCTGCTAGGGAGAAATGGAAATACTCAGGCACGTTCTTCATAATACACAGCAAAACTGCAGAAAGCCCCTGACACGTGAGGACAGGCTGGGCTGTGTATTTTACATGTGCAGCACTGTGTACACCTGAGCACTGCACTCTAAACCTTGTGAAAGAAAAATAAATCTTGGGGCCCCCAAATCACTAAGCTAAAGGGAAAAGTCAAGCTGGGAACTACTTAGGGCCAACCTGCCTCCCATTCTATTCAAAGTCACCCCTCTGCTCACTGAGATAAATGCACATCTGATTGCCTCCTTTCCAAAGGCTAATCAGAAACTCAAAAGAATGCAACCGTTTGTCTCTCACCTACCTGTGACCTGGAAGCCCCCTCCCCACTTGGAGTTGTCCCACTTTCGAGTTGAGTTGTCCCACCTTTCTGGACCAAACCAATGTTCATTTTACGTATGTTGATTGATGTCTCATGTCTCCCTAGAATGGATAAAACCAAACTGTGCTCTGACCACCTTGGGTACATGTCGTCAGGACCTCCTGAGGCTGTGTCACAGGCATGTGTCCTTAACCTTGGCAAAATAAACTTTCTAAATTAACTGAGACCTGTCTCAGATTTTCTCAGTTCACAACCTTCACCGGCCACTCCTAACATTTGCAAACTGGGGAAGGAATACAATGGAAGGCCACATACCGTGCGTCTAACTCTTCAGAAGTTGTAAATTAAGTGAATGAACTGCCAAGTAAAGTATGTTCTCTCTTTCTATTTTGACAAATATATCTCAGGACACCGTGGAAGGGCCAGGTTCAAATTTAAAATCTCAGTGCCTTGCCTGGATGATCTTCGAGGGCTGGCCTATGCATCATCTCACCCTTGCTTTCAGAGCCCACATATGTGGACACTCCAACATGCATGCCCACACACCTGTAAATGGCCACCACCAGCCATCCCTTAGCCTCACGGGTGCAAGCACCAAGACAGGGGTCAGGGTTGGAGGATGCCTTGGCAAAGAGGCCCACTCAGGGCCCAGAAGTGAGCCCAGGGTTACTGGGGTAGGGAATACTGGGTCCCACATACCTGCTGCCTGGCCCAGAAGGGGAGCGCACAGGCTCTGAGCGCACACATCCTCTTGACCTTGTGAATTCCTGGCCCCTGTAAAGCTCAGAACTCCTGGGTTCAAGCCATCCTTCCACCTAAGCCTCCTGAGTAGCTGGAGTGCAGGAGTGCACCATTGCACCCAGGTGACTTTTGGTTTTTTTTTTGAGACGGAGTTTCTCTTTTGTTGCCCAGGCTAGAGTGCAATGGTGTGATCTTGGCTCACTGCAACCTCCGCCTCCCAGTTCAAGCAATTCTCCTGCCTCAGCCTCCCGAGTAGCTGGGATTACAGGCATGTGCCACTTCGCTTGGCTAAGTTTGTATTTTTAGTAGAGATGGGGTTTCTCCATGTTGGTCAGGCTGGTCTCAAACTCCTGACCTTAGGTGATCTGCCCGCCTCGGCCTCCCAAAGTGCTGGGATTACAGGCGTGAACCACTGTGCCTGGCTGGCTTTTATTTATTTATTTATTTTAATAGCAACTTACTGAAAGTCTGTTAATACAGTAATTGTATGAATTAGGACTTCCCCCAACCCCCCACTGAATTTCCTGGGCTCAAACCAACATCATGAGCATCTTTGCTTCTCAGAACTGAATGATACTGGCTAAATAAGAAAAAAAAAAAACAAAAACAAAACCCAAACCACAAAACTGTACTTAATGTGTACTTAATGGCAGCAAATAAACCAATAAACAGGGAGGGAGGGAAAAACACTCCATGAGCAGAAATAAATCTGGCTCCCACAGAGGGAGCAGAGCCAAGATCAGTGGTTGGAACAGAGAGTTTTTTTAAGGTTACTGAGACATATATTGCAGCAACAGGACAGAATCAAATTACTTAATGGACAAGTAATTTTTAGGATAAAAGATTTGAAGGAAGCACTGAAATCGAAGAAGAAACTCTAAGTCACAAATAAGAATTTGCTAATTCAGCCAAGCTCAGATAACAGAACCCCCTTCTTTCATGAAGCATGTTCCTGGAAATGCAAGGTGAATTGCTCAATCAGAACTTTTTAGGAGGTAAGATCTTTCCAGTGGCCAAAGAACTACTGTGGTGCCCAAGGTCACACCACGAGTAGCTGACAATGCTGGTAATTTAGGAGATGTTAAGCCTACATCTCCTAAATTCCTGGTTACTCTCCTTCCACCTATCAGCACTCACTGGTTGTTTAAAAAAAAAAAAAAAATCCATGAGCATGATTTGATTTACTACCAGATATAGTTAAAAATAAAAAGTGGAGAAATAATCTCTACTCATAAAAAATATAGTCAAGGGGCTTTCTGCATTTTGGTTGTGTATTATGAAGAAACTGCCTAGTATTTCCATTTCTCCCTAGCAAATTTTCCACTGCTGGACTTGGAAATGCACGTGCTCCCACAGTCATGTGATCCTCTTGGACGACGAACACAGTGACTTTGTGAGCAGTCTGCCAATGATGCCTCTAAGATGTCACTGCCTCCTCTCCCAAGAGTGCGATTGCTGCTGCTCCCTGCAGATGCCCTAGTACCCCCACAGCCTTAGAACAGGTGGAGCCCTGGCATGACCACTGCCTCTGCTCCCAATTACCCACCCATTAAGCTGTTGCGTGTCAACATTCTCTGTGCTATTTCAAAGGACTTCCCAGGGAAAGTTCTTTTCCCAAAACTTTTTGCCACATTCTGTTATACATGTCCCCCTACCTTGTCCTGGGGTTTGGCGAGAGACAGTAAAGTCTGGGCAGAGTGGTGAAGAACTCACGGTCAAGGGCCAGAAGGTCCAGTTTGAATCGTGGTTCCTCTACTTAGAAGCTGTGTGATGTAAGGCAAGTTGCTTCTCCTCTCTGGGCTTCAGTTCCTGTTGCATCAAATGGTGATGACAACATTATTTATTTCAAGGGGTTGTAACAATCCATTGAGTCATCACATTTCAAATGTTTGGAACAGCATTTGGTGCATAGTAAATGCTTGATATGTCCTTGTATTTATACTTTTAAAGATGGCGAATTCTCAAAGAGCCAGCAAGAGCTTGTGTTTATTTGTGTTTGTAGCTCTAGCTCATAGCACCTGCTTTGCACAGGACAGGTGCTCATTTGGTGAACAAATGAGTTAATGAATAAATGAGTAAAACAAACATGAGCCCAGAAGACTGGATAGAGGAAGGCCGTCAACCCGGAAAACAACCACAATGCCACCACCAGAAAGGCTCAGGGGCCTCAGGGGATTCTGGGAGAGTGAGAGAGGAGGCAATGGGAAGAACAGAGCTCCACTCAGTTCATCCCTACACCCATGGTAAACTCTCCCAGTAACACACCCAGCAGTAAAGCCAACATGGATAAGAGAAATTTGGCTATGCTGTGAATGGTTCCCATCCTCAGAGCAGCCCTGACCTCAAAGGTTGGGAAGATGTTGTTTTCCTGTGGAGAGGGAAAGTTAGGAAGGGTGGGCATGGAGGCCTTAGGAAGAGATAGCCTTGATCATCTGAGACTTTGAGTTCCTTGTACAGTCAGTTGTGTATACGTTTCACTTCATTTCTGTGCTTTTTGTGATAATATAGACTGAAAAATGGTTTTATCCACTCACATTAGGACAATTGAAATTTTCAGACTTCACTTGCATGCATGGCAGAGTTTCACTGTCCATATAGTTCCTGTCCCTACCTCTTAAATGCATGCCCAAAGCTAAGACACTATAGATCTGGGTGACAACCTGCAGCTCCGAGCCTCTCTCTCGACAAGACCACTGCCCCGTCCCTTTTGTCTTCCCGTCTTACTTTTCTCTTCCACCACATCTACCAGCTACAGTTTTATTCCTTGTATGTCCCTGCCTCTCCTGCAAGGAGGTAAGGGACTGGGTCACTGTCCTAGAACTGCTGACCTATATCTGTACTATGAAGAGCAGCAGCTCATGGCTCAAGTCCTCAGGAAAAGTGACAGCAGTGGTCTTTTGTGTTAACGTCACTGCCTTCCACATTCATAGCTTCACATACTGCATCATTCATTGAAAAATTAAACTCATCATCTTTCCCCAGAATGAGGCTAACAGACTTTAATTGTAAGAATCAGGAAAAGCTGTGACACTTTAATTCTAATAGTTTTTATTAAAGGAGTATTACCTCATTTGATCTGTTAAAGAAAAATTATTAAAGAAAAATTATTCTTGATACTTGTCAAAGATGGCAATGCAGGCTTTATGCAAGGGGTCCATGGTGATAGGCATCAGGTCTTGTAGCAGGGGGAAAAGACTGGACTCAACTCCAGCTCCAACAAGGATAAGTAGGGATTTATTACAAGGAGCAGGGTGGAGGTCAATAGATGGAAAATTACTAAGAGGAATTGTCAGGGATAAGGGGTTTCTGGCTAAACTGACTTGATAGGGTTATTGCTGAAGGCAAGGATGGTCAGATAGCAGAGTGGGGGTTTTGGTTAATTTGGCTTAGCAGGATTCTTGCTCAAACTGGATTCTGGCCAAGCATGGTGGCTCACACTTGTAATCCCAGCACTTTGGGAGGCTGAGGAGGAGGGCGATCACGAGGTCAGGAGTTCAAGATCACCCTGGCCAACACAGTGAAAACCCATCTTTACTAAAAATACAAAAATTAGCTGAGTGTGGTGGCAGGTGTCTGTAATCCCAGCTACTCAGGAGGCTGAGGCAGGAGAATTGCTTGAACCTGGGAGGCAGAGGTTGCAGTGAGCTGAGATGGCACCACTGCATTCCAGCCTGGGTGACAGAGCTAGACTCCGTCTCAAAAAAACAGAAAAAAAAAAAACCCCACCCAAAACTGGATTCTATTATACAAGGACAGAGAGGGAAGCCCAAAGTCTCCTGAAGTTTCAGGCATGAGCCATCATGCCCAGCTACATAATATGATTTTCTTTTTTTCTTTTTTTTTTTTTTAGACAGAGTCTCGCTCTGTTGCCAGGCTGGAGTGCAGTGGTGCAATCCTGGCTCACTACAACCTCCGACTCCCTGGTTCAAGTGGTTCTCCTGCCTCAGCCTCCTGAGAAGCTGGGATTACAGGCACGTGCCACCATGCCCAGCTAATTTTTGTATTTATCATAGAGATGGGTTTTCCCGTGTTGGCCAGGATGGTCTTGATCTCCTGACCTCGTGATCAGCCTGCCTTGGCCTCCCAAAGTGCTGGGATAACAGGCATGAGCCACCATGCCCAGCCCATAATATGGTTTTCAAAGAAACATGTAAAGATTCAAACTCGAAGTCTAAGTTTGGTGTGCCTTCAGGGCATGTAGTAGGTACTAAGACCATTCCAATCTCTCTCTAACCTTTCACATAACAGATTGTCCGAAAGGCCATGGGTAAGTGCTACTTTGTGCAACTTAATCTGGTGATTTCAAATCTTATAAAATCTGTGTTGGTAAAACAGCTAAATTTTTGCAGGAAAGCAACCTTCTACTGGGGTTCCAAACTTCTTAGATGGTAGTTGTAATATGGAGGAGCAGGTCAGTACAATGTAGTGCTACTGTCAAAGAGTAAAATTTTAGCAAATTGAGGTGTAAAGATCTAATTGGCTTGTATTAACAATTCATGAACTGGGCAGCATCCAGTCTACAAAATAGGAGCTCCAAGGAGCATGGCAGGACATTGATTTTTGTGAGGTAGCTTGAGCAGAAACAATGAAACAGAATGGTGGAAAAAGTGGATTGGTTAACATCAGGTTACTTCAAATACTTTCTTCATATGCCTTAAAGCAGAAGGAATTTTCTTACCATGCTAGCTCAGATTGACTGGGTCCCTTTTGATTAGTTGCTGTGAATCTCCTGTTTATTTGGAAATCGGGCCTATTTAGGGATTTGGCTATCATCTCTACCCTGATATCTGGAAAGGTCAGATCTTTTTCTTTTTTTATTTTTATTTTTTGCAGGAGGGTGTGGTGAGGGAAAACAGGGTCTCACTCTGTTGTCCAGGCTGCAGTTCAGTGGCACAATTTTAGCTCACTGCAGCCTCAACCTCCCCAGCTCAAATGATCCTCCCACCTCAGTCCCCCAAGGAGCTGGGACTACAGGTGTGCACCACCATGCTCAGCTAATTTTTTTGTATTTTTTATAGAGACACGGTTTCACCATGTTGCCCAGGCTGATGTCAAACTCTTGAGCTGAGGCAATCCACCTGTCTTGGCCTCCCAGAGTGCTGGGATTACAGGTATGAGCCATCAAGCCCAGAGGAAGGTCAGATCTTACAAGTAAACAGGTTAGGTTTCAGTTTGACAATGTAGAGTCTTAGCACAGGTGACTCCATTTTGGGTTCACATGTTGGGGCCTAATGCAGCAGCTCAGTCCAAATCAGTGGCTTCCCATAGATTTTATTTAACACTAGTTAAGAGGATAATGGATTTTCCTTGAAAGTGCCGTGGAGCAGAGCCAGTTTCATGGGCATGTGACTTGTGCATGCATACAGGGCTGGGTGTTTAGAAGGACCCTATGTTTAATTTAATGCGCTACTGTTGCTGTCTTAAAATTCTTAATAACTTTTGGACAAAGGGTCCTGCATTTTAATTTTGCACTGGACAAATTCTGTAGCCAGTTCTGCACTGGAGTCCAACAGAACAGGTTCAAACCCTAGTCTACACTAATTATTATTACTACTACCACTTTTACTATTGTGCAACTATTACTACTGCTAGCTGTCATTTTTGGAGCACAATGGCAAAGCCTGTGGTAAACACTTTTCAGATGTTAATGCACTTACTTCTCATCACAATTCTATGTGCTAGCTACCATTAGTACCCCCATTTTATGGATGATAAAACTGAGGCACAGAGAAATTAAGTAACTTTCTAAACTTGCATAAGATCCCAAACAGTTTAATTTCAGAACCCATGCTCTTAATCACTGTACTATTTCATCTGACTAGATTTGTGACTTTGAACAAGTTACTTCAAAGTTACAAGTAACTTTGAACGTATTACAAGTTCAGAGGGGTCTGAACCCAAGGTCTCCTAAATGTAAAATGGGGATATAGTAGTGAGAACAGAACCCACTGGCTCCCACACTCAGCCTGGATACTTAGAACCCAAACCTCCCTTACAATCTATTTAACAGGATTTCGCATCTTCATTAGCAAATCTTTAACATGTCTTCATTAGCATGACTTGACTTTGATCGTAACCTCCAGCCCAAGGAAAAGCTTTCTTTGTTCATTACAGAAATTTCCTGTAAAAATTCTTTAAATTCGGCTGGGCGTGGTGGCTCATGCCTGTAATCCCAGCACTTTGGGAGTGGATCACCTGAGGTCAGGAGTTCAAGACCAGCCTGGCCAACATGGTGAAATCCCGTCCCTTAAAAAAAAAAAAAATTAGCTGGGTGTGGTGGCACGTGCCTGTAATCCCAGCTACTTGGGAGGCTGAGGCAGGAGAATCACTTGAACCTGGAAGGCAGAGGTTGCAGTGAGCCGAGATTGTGTGCCTAGGCAACAGAATGAGACTCCGTCTCAAAAAAAAATTCTTTAAATTTGTCATCAACTGAATCTTCAATAGAAAGCATCAAAGACAAGATTCTTTGAATCTCTCATCTTAGTATTTCCACCAATCCTGTACTGTTGGATCATGATGATTACCCAATCCTAATCAAGTCTCAGTACAAGTGTATACTTGCACAAACATGTTTTTAGCAAAAGAAGGAGGAAATACTCAAGACAATTACAGTCCCCGTTTCTGCAGCTGGTCATGTGGTTGTAGCTGGTATTGATGACTACCTTCTTCTACTACCCATTCTGCATTCCCTTTGCCTTCAGCAAGCACCTCAGCACGTTGTGGTTTTCTCCCTGGTAGAGTGACCCAAACCTTCATTCCTGAGGGGTCTGGGCCGTTTTTAGTCCTACCTGGATTGGGTTGTTGCAGTTTCCCATTGACCTTAATCACAGGGCATGGTAATACTAAGGAACGCCCTAATGGATCTCCTGTATTCCATGCATACTCTTCCTTACCTCTGCTGTGGAGTAGTAGACTGATTTCATCTTGATAGTTCGGGTCAATCACCCCAGCCAACACTGTAACTCCCTCCTTAGCCTGTTGACTTAAAGGTAGGAGGAGCCCATAATGTCCACGTGGCAATCTTAACTTCCAGCTTATGGAATAGTTGTTGTGTCTCCTGGTGGCAGCATTCCTCCCTCTGGAACTAAGACTTCTAGGCCAGCAGAACGTAATGTCGTGGGAACAGGAAACAAACATTTTGCTAGTGGATCACTAGGGGTGATGGTGAGTGGTGCCACTTCCACTTCCACCCCTTGATTCCTGGACCCATGAATCCTGGCTATGGGAGAAATAGTACCATATATTGAACACTGATTCAGAGCATACACAGCCTTCTGGAGAACTTTGCCCCAGCCCTGCCAAGTATTATCACCTATTTGGCACTGTAATTGTGACTTCAAAAGGCCATTCCACTGTTCTATCAATCTAGCTGCTTCAGGATGACGAGGAACATGGTGAGACCAGTGAATTGGATGAGCATGAGCCCATTGCTACACTTCTTTAGCCATAACGTGAGTGCCTTGGTCAGAGGCAATGCTGTATGGAATACCATGATGGTGGATAAGGCATTCTGTGAGTTCATGGATGGTAGTATTGGCAGAAGCATTGCATGCAGGATAGGCAAACCCATATCTGGAGTAAGTGTCTATTCCAGTGAGGACAAACCACTGCCCTTGGATGCCATATCGAGGGCTCAGTGTTGGTCTGTTGTGGCAAATTGGGCACTCAGCAATGGCCATAGCCAGGTCAGCCTTGGTGAGTGGAAGTCCATGTTGCTGAGCTCGTATGTAACCTCCATCTCTGCCACCACTGCCACTTTGTTCCTGGGCCCATTGGGTGATGACAGGGGTGGCTGGGGAGAGAGGCTGAGTGGTGTCCACAGAACGGGTCATCCTATCTACTTGATTATTAAAATCTTCCTCTGCTGAGGTGACCTGTTGGTGAGCACTCACATGGGATACAAATATCTTCACTGTTCTTGACCACTCAGAGAGGTCCATCCACATACCTGTTCCCCAAATTTCTTTGTCATCAATTTTCCAGTCATGCTTCTTCCAAATCCCTGACCATTCAGCCAAATCATTGGCTACAGCCAATGAATCAGTATATAGTCACACATCTGACCATTTCTCCTTCCATGCAAAGTGCACAACCAGGCGCACTACTTGAAGTTCTGCCCACTGGGAAGATTTCCCTTCACCACTATCCTTCAGGGATGTCCTAGAAAGGGGCTGTAGTGCTGCAGCTGTCCACTTTCGGGCGGTGCCTTCATATCGTGCAGAACCATCTGTGAGCCAGGCCCTAGTCTTCTCTTCCTCTTTCAACTTATCACAGGAAACTCCCCATGAGGCCATTAGTACAGGCTAGGGGAGAGAAGGCAGGGTGGCAGGAGTGGAGAACATGGGCATTTGAGCCATTTCCTCATGTAACTTACTTGTGCCTTCAGGACCTGCTCGAGCCTGATGACGTATATACCACTTCCTTTTGATGATGGAATGCTGCTGTGCATGACCCACTGTATCAGAGAGTACCCAGTTCATAACAGGCAGTTCAGGTCGTATGGGACTTGATGACTCATAGTCAAACGTTCAGTTTCCACCAAAGCCCAGTAACAGGCCAAGAATTGTCTCTCAAAAGGAGAGTAGTTATCTGTAGAAGAAGGCAGGGCCTTGCTCCAAAATCCTAGAGGCCTCCACTGTGATTCACCTATGGGGCCCTGCCAAAGGCTCCAAAGGGCATCCCTATCTGCCACTGACATCTCAAGCACCATTGGTTCTGCTGGGTCATATGGCCCAAGTGGTAGAGCAGCTGGCACAGCAGTCTGGATGTGTTGCAGAGCCTTCTCCTGTTCCGGACCCCACTCAATACTGGCAGCCTTTCAGGCCACTTGATAAATAAGCTGGAGTAACACAGCCAGGTTACGAATGTGTTGCCTCCAAAATCCAAATAGGCTCACTAGACGTTGGGCCTCTTTCCTGCTTGTAGGAGGGGCCAAATGCAGCAACATATTCTTCACCTTAGGAGTATCTCAACAGGGCCCACACCACTGGACCCCTAGAAATTTTACTGAGGTAGAAATTCCCTGAATTTTAGTTGGATTTGTTTCCCAAACTCTGGCACGCAAATGTCTCACCAAGAAGTCCGGTATGTTTGTTACTTCATCCCTTCATATCTGTGCCGTGCTTGCAGGTAGAGGAATCATCCTGCTAGTTTCAGACCATGGTAGACTTCCAGAATCTAAGAGGCTGTCCAAGGCCCTGTCTACCATTCTGTTTCTTGGATCTTACCCTAGAGCTCTCAGGAAGTGCAGATCCTCTGTTCTGGCATTCTCAAATCCAATAGTGTTTACCACTTCCCTCAGCCCTGGTGAAAGAATACTGGGTCCTGTTTCAATTATTTCTGCATAACAAATTACTGCAAAATTTAGAGCCTTAAAACAACCATTTGATTATGCTCATGGAATCTGTGGGTCAGAAATTTGCAAAGAGCACGTGGGGACACCTTTCCTCTCTCTGCTGTGGTATATGAAGCCTCAGATAAGCTCAACTTGATGGCTGGAAGCAGGAATCATCTACAAGCTTCTACACTCACATGTGTGGTTGTTGATGGCAGTTGTTCAGCACAGACCTCAGCTGAGGCCTGAACACCTCCACAAGGCCCTGCCACGCAACCTGAGCTTCCTCACAGCATGGCTGCCCTGGACTCACAGGTGAGAGTCTCAGCTCCCAAACCAGAGCTGCATGGCCCTTAAGAGCTACTGCTGCCAGAGTCTCCAGATTGCTCAGGACCACAGAAGGGGAAACCAGCCCCACCTCTCCTTGAAAGGTGTGACACTCACATTGCAAGAAGAGTGTGTGAGATTGGAGAGGTTGTTGTGACTCTCTTTAGACAATGTAACCTGGTGTAGCCCCTCTCTCCAGGGACCTCTAAAGCCCATTTTCTATTTATTTATTTATTTTCTAGAGGCAGGGACTCGCTCCATCACCCAGGCTGGAGTACAGTAGTGCAATCATAGCTCACTGCAACCTTGAGCTCCTGGGCTTAAGCAATCCTCCCACCTTAGCCTCCCAAGTAGTTGGAACTATAGGCATGCACCACCATACTTGGTTAATTGTTTTTTTTGTAAGACAAGATCTTTTTTTTTTTTTTTGAGGCGGAGTCTCCCTCAGTCACCCAGGCTGGAGTGCAGTGGCCGGATCTCAGCTCACTGCAAGCTCCACCTCCTGGGTTTACGCCATTCTCCTGCCTCAGCCTCCCAAGTAGCTGAGACTACAGGTGCCCGCCACCTCGCCCGGCTACTTTTTTGTATTTTTTAGTAGAGACGGGGTTTCACCGTGTTAGCCAGGATGGTCTCGATCTCCTGACCTCGTGATCCGCCTGTCTCGGCCTCCCAAAGTGCTGGGATTACAGGCTTGAGCCACCGCGCCCGGCCAAGACGAGATCTTGTTATGTTACCTAGGCTGGTCTTGAACTCCTGGGCTCAGGTGATCCTCCACCTTGGCCTCCCATACTGGGATTACAGGCATGAGCCACTGTGCCTGGACCCAAAGGCTATTCTTACTTCACCATCCTCTCTTCCCATTCTTCTCCTAGTGGAGAGAGGGTGTGGCAGGTATGCAAAAGAGAATTCCTCCTTTAAAAAAACAGTAAATCCTCAAACATTTTGGAAATGCCAATTGTCCTCTCCTTTCTCCAGTATCACTGGTTTATAGAAACCAGCATAGAAATGCTTCTTTCATTCCCTTTCCAGTGGCATGATTCCTAAATGGCCTGGCCATGATGGGAGAGAGGGAGTGAAAACAAACTGAAGAGGGAAAAGGTTACTATTCCCAAATATTTCCCTACCACAAGGAAAATAATAAGTATCTTATACATGCATTGGGAGAATTAGCGTGAGAATGTATGCAAAGCCCTGGCGATTGAGTGAGGGTTCACATCTGCCCTTACTCTCTGTGGAAACAACTCCATGTAGGTGTGGGCTCAGCAGTGGAGGAGCTGGTGCTGAGCTGGGTTAACTTGACGACAGTAAATTAATATGAACTTGGACTTGATGTAAGTTGACTTACGTAACTCTTTCAGGAGCATTTGGAGAAAGAAATGCTATTTCCTAAGACCCTTTATGGCTCTAAAGTACCTTTGCCATTCTGAAAGCCCATTGTACTTAGATGCTTCCCAGTGCCCTGAGACACACTCTGGCAGCTCCTCATTTCAGACTAGATCGTCTTTGTGAGCTGATGGGAAAGCCCATCTTGGGGGGCATTCAGGGCATTCAGTGTAGCATGGTGCTTTTTCAAAATCAATGTCTGGATCTCCAAAGAGGACAGTCTTCAAAGCTTTCCAGCCTGGGAAGTGGCTGCTAAACACCACACCTGAGGATACTGAATGTGGGAGTATAAGCAACCTTGGTTGGCAAGAAATCACTTTTCTCCTCCTCGGTGGGGGGCCAACTTGCAAGGCTCTTGGCCATGAGTTGTTTGCTCAGGGCTCTTGCCTTGAAAGTTTTTGTGGATATTTTGTTGCCTGCAATGCCAAAGAATGTGTTAGTATCTCCTGTGCCCTTCCTTCAGAAAGTAGGAGTAAAGTCAAACTCATAATGAAAACAATTTTTCAAAATATGGGTAGAGAAATTGCTTTGTCATTTACAGCAAAAGAAAAGTTTGCCTACATTCTTTCATAAGGTGAACTTTTTACCCTCTCAGAGCAAGGAAGACACACATAATGGGCTCAGACCGAACTGTTTGTTGTTACTGATGTTGGAAACAGAAAATGACACCTTTGCTTCTTTGTGATTTAGAATGTAATGCAGCAACTCTCAATTTTTTGGTGATCACAGGATTCTTTTTAATACCAACATGTTTGGTGAAGCACTGAAAGATGAAAACAATGCAACACCAATCAACAAGCTTTGCAACACAAACCTTACCACAAAATATAATAGCACAGTGATTGTCCCAGTGGCCCCTTCAGCACAATTGGCTGTTGGAACAGAATGGTTGCTGCCTGGGCTACCTCTCCTATACTCTGGGGCCCAGTTGTCCTATGGCCCAGCATGCAGAGTCCTCTCTTTGGAGGGAACTTGACTGTGCTCCACTTCTCCCCTCTTACCCACAGCCATGGCACCCGCTCCACAGCAAGCTGCTCAGCCAGCCCAGGTCATCTTCTGTCTGAAGAGATGGCCCTGCTGTGGGAATAGTCAGCTGCAGTTAAATGAGTTCTACGTACCAGTGAAGAATGGATAGCACATCCATGAAAGGATTCCCTGTGCACCAGCTGAGAACCTCTAGATAAGGAGTCCACATATAGACTTTAATTTTAAGTGTGTTTCTTCCTAATCAGCAAAGCCCTGCTGATCTAGGTGCCCTCCTGGGTGCTCCCAGGATGCTCTGTACTTACCACACACTATGACAGTGATGTCTAATTTTATATGTCAACTTGACTGGACCAGAGGGTGCCCAGACATTTTGTCAAGCATTACTCCGGGTGTGTCTGGATGAGGTTAACATTTGAATCAGGGGACTCAAATTGCCTCCCTAATGTGGATTGCCTCCCTAATGCGGGTGGGCTTCACTCAATCAGTTGAAGGCCTGGATAGAACAAAAAGGCTGACCCTCCTGTGAGTAAGAGAGAATTCTTCCTAACACCCTTCAAATAGAACATAGACCTTTTTTTCCTGCCTTCAATTTTGAACTGAAACCTTGACTCTTCCTGGGTCTCCAGCTTGCTGGCCTTTGGATGAAAATGACACCATTGACTCTCCTGGGTCACCTTCTAACTTGGACTGGAGCTAAACCAAGGATTTCTTGGGTTTCCAGCTTGCTGGCTCACCCTGCAGATCTTAGGTCTGCCTGCCTTCATCATTATGTGATTATTCCTTATAATGAATTATGTTTATATAAATAGCAGTCATTCCTCAGCATCCGTGGGGGATTGGTTCCAGGACCTCCTTCAGATACCAAAATCTGTGGATATTCAGGTCACTTACACAAAATGGCATAATATTTGCATGTAACCTATGCACATCTTCCTGTATACTTCATTTTTATTTTTTATAGGTTATTTTATTTTTAATTTTTAATTTTTTCATTTCAATAGGTTTTTGGGGAACAGGTGGTGTCTGGTTACATGAATAAGTTCTGTAGTGGTGATTTCTGAGATTCTGGTGTACCCATCACCTGAGTAGTGTATGCTGCACCCAATGTGTAGTTTTTCATCCCTCACCATCCCCTATCCTTCCCCCCAAGTCCCCAAAGTCCAATGTATCATTCTTATGCCTTTGCATCCTCGTAGCTTAGCTCCCACATATGAGTGAGAACATAGAATGTTTGGTTTTCCATTCCTGAGTTACTTCACTTAGACTATAGTCTCCAATTCCATCCAAGTTGCTGTGAATGCCATTATTTCATTTATTTATTTATTTATTTATTTATTTATTTATTTATTGAGACGGAGTCTCACTCTGTCGCCCAGGCTGGAGTGCAGTGGTACAATCTTGGCTCACTGCAAGCTCTGCCTCCTGGGTTCACGCCATTCTCCTGCCTCAGCCTCCCAAGTATCTGGGACTACAGGTGCCCACCACCATGCCCAGCTAATTTTTTTTGTATTTTTAGTAGAGACGGGGTTTCACTGTGTTAGCCAGGATGGTCTCAATCTCCTGACCTCGTGATCCACCTGCCTCGGCCTCCCAAAGTTCTCTTTCATTTATTTTTATGACTGAGTAGTATTCCATGGTGTGTTTGTGTGTGTGTATATATATGAAAATGTGATATATGTATATATATCATATATCATATATGATATATATATACAGATATATACATATAATGTGATATACATATATCACATTTTCTTTATCCACTTGTTTTTTTTTTTTTTTTTTTTTGAGAGGGAGTCTCACTCTGTTGCCCAGGCTGGAGTGCAGTGGTCAGATCTCAGCTCACTGCAAGCTCTGCCTCCCGGGTTTATGTCATTCTCCTGCCTCAGCCTCCTGAGTAGCTGGGACTCCAGGTGCCTGCCACCTCGCCCGGCTAGTTTTTTGTATTTTTTAGTAGAGACGGCGTTTCACCATGTTAGCCAGGATGGTCTCGATCTCCTGACCTCGTGATCCACCCGTCTCAGCCTCCCAAAGTGCTGGGATTACAGGCTTGAGCCACCGCGCCTGGCCTCCACTTGTTGATTGATCGATATTTGGGCTGGTTCCATATTTTTGCAATTGCAAATTGTGCTGCTATAAACATCCATGTACAAGTATATTTTTTGTATTACATAACGGCTTCTTTTCCTCTGAGTAAATACCTAGTAGTGGGACTGCTGGATCAAATGGTAGACCTTTTAGTTCTTTAATGAATCTCCACACTGTTTTCCATAGTGGTTGTACTAGTTTACATTCTCACCAACAGCGTATAAGTGTTCCCTTTTCACTGCATCCACGCCACCATCTATTATTTTTTGATTTTTAAAGTATGGCCATTCTTGCAGGAGTGACATGGTATCACATGGTGAGTTTTTGTTTGTTTGTTTGTTTGCTTTTGCTTTTGTTTTTGAGACAAAGTTTGGCTCTTATTGCCCAGGCTGGAGTGCAATGGTGTGATCTCAGCTCACTGCAACCTCTGCCTCCCGGGTTCAAAAGATTCTCCTGCCTCAGCCTCCTGATTAGCTGGGATTACAGGCACCTGCCACCATGCCCAGCTAATTTTTGTATTTTTAGTAGAGATGGGATTTCACCATGTTGGCCAGGCTGATCTCAAACTCCTGACCTCAGGTGATCCACTGCCTCGGCTTCCCAAAGTGTTGGGATTACAGGCATGAGCTACCGCGCCCAGAGCATTATGGTTTTGATTTGCACACAGAACAATGGTAAGTAGTTTGATGCTTTTGGCAGTATGGTCATTTTCACAGTATTGTAGATTGTTTTTGGCAGTATGGTCATTTTCACAATATTGATTCTGCCCATACAACTGGCCAACAAGCTTATGGAAAAATGCTCAACATCACAAATTATCAGGGAAATGCAAATCAACCACAATGCATTTCCCTGATAATTTGTGATGTTGAGCATTTTTCCATAAGCTTGTTGGCCAGTTGTATGGGTAGAATCAATATTGTGAAAATGACCATACTGCCAAAAGCAATCTACAAATTTAATGCAATTCCCATCAAACTATTACCATCATTCTTCACAGAACTAGATAAAGCAATCCTAAAATTCATATGGAATCAAAAAAAAGAGCCTGCATAGCCGAAGACTAAGTAAAAAGAACAAATCTGGAGGCATCATATTACCTGACTTCGAACTATACTATAAGGCCATAATCACCAAAACAGCATGGTACTTGTATAAAAATAGGCACATAGACCAATGGAAAAGAATAGAGAACCCACAAATAAAGCCAAATACCTAAGGCCAACTGATCTTTGACAAAGCTAACAAAAACATAAAGTGGGAAAGGACACCCTATTCAACAAATTGTGCTGGGATAATCGGCAAGCCACATGTAGAAGAACGAAACTGGATTCTCATCTCTCACCTTATGCAAAAATCTAAGACCTGAAACCATAAAGATTCTACAAGATAACATTGGAAAAGCCCTTCTAGACATTGGCTTAGGCAAAGACTTCATGACCAAGAACCCAAAAGCAAATGCAACAAAAACAAAGATAAACACATGAGAATTAATTAAACTAAAAATCTTCTGTACAGCAAAAGAAACAATCAGCAGAGTTAGCAGATAATCCACAGAGTGGGAGAAAATCTTCACAATCTATACATCCAATGGAGGATTAATATCCAGAATATACAAATAAATCAACAAGAAAAAAACAATCCCATCAAAAAGTGGGCTAAGGACATGAATAGACAATTCTCTTCCCGTATACTTTAAGTCATCTCTATATTACTTACAATACTTAAAACAATGTAAATGCTATATAAACAGTTGTTATAGTGCACTGTTTAGGGAATAATGATGGGGAAAAATATGCTCATGTTCAGTACACAAATGATTATTTTTCTGAATATTTTCAATCCATGGTTGGTCTAACTCATGGATGTGGACCCCATGGATAAAGAGGGCTAAGTGTGTGTGTGTGTGTGTGTGTGTGTGTGTGTGCTCACGCAGATACTCCTCCACTTATGCTGGGGTTATGTTCTGATAAACCCATCATAAGTTGAAATATTAACTCAAAAATATCATAAGTCAAAATGTATTTAATACATCCAACCTACCAAACATCATAGCTTAGCCTAGCCTACCTTAAATGTGCTCAAAACACTGCCATTAGCCTAGCACTGGGCAAAACCATCTGGAAATGCAGTACACTGTGGAGTATCCATTGCTTACCCACATGACAGTGTGGCTGACTGGGAGTTAACGGCTCACTGCTGCTGCGCAGAATTGCAAGACACTATTGGACTACCTATCACTAGCCCAGGAAAAAAAAATCAAAATTTAAAATTCAAAGTACGTTTCTACTTTCACATCATTGTAAAGTCAAAAGTTGTAAGTGGAACTACCACAAGTTGGGAATTGTGAGTGTGTGTGTGTGAATGTGTGTGTGTGTATATATATATGTATATATATATGTGTGTGTGTGTATATATATACACATACATATATATATATTTCTGTTTCTCTGGAGAACCCTAATACAATAATGTTTACCATTATGAAGCTTAAGTGCCCTTTCTTGCCTGTCTTTTTCACCAGGCTGTAAACTGTTTGAGAAAATAAGCTGTCTTGCTTGCCAATGTGTTTTCAATCTCTCGCAAAGAACCTAGTAACAGTAGATACTCAGGTCTAATCCTGTGATGGTCGTACTTTGCCACGTATCAGGGCTGCCTTTTCTTTTTGGTAGCTGGCAGACACATGTGGGGAGACCCAGTCCCTGCCTAACTCTCCAGACTCTGTAGGCTTACACCCGGCCTAGCACAAAGAAAACACACACACACACACACACACACACACACACACACACACACACACACAAGTCTATTGAATGAATTAGCTGAAAGCATACTTAGCCAAGGTGTAAATGGATGCATTCATAATAGTTAAGCAGCCATCTTCTCATAGTCTTGGGGGGCATCAGTTGGAGGAGAATGGGGACCTCTTGAGATTGGAAGAGTGACAATAGAAGGCTGGTAGTTGTGTGGTGGGGGATGGGAAGGGTCAGAGCTCGGAAGGTGGGTTTGTGGGACCAGCAAGTCAAAGCACTAGGGAGAGAGGAAATCCAGACAGAAAGCTTTGGGCTCTGAAAGCACTGGGAGTGTTCATCTCTGGAAGTGTGGAGATTTGTGGCTCACTCTGAAGGCTGAAGAGGGCTCTAGGCTTGTCTAATTCTTAGGGCAAGTTGCTTGTTAGTGATGCTTCCACCAGCCAAATATGGTCACCAGGGCTCTGGATTCCTTTTGTTTTCTTTGCTTTGCGGTCTCTGAGATAGAGGGTCAGCCCAGCAATGCCCACCACATATCGGCTGGGCAGAGCTCCCCATTCTAAGTGTGCTCATGAAAATGCTACTTTTTTTTTGAGATGGAGTCTTGCTCTGTCGCCAGGCTGGAATGCAGTGGTGCAATTTCGACTCACCGCAACCTCTGACTCCCTGGTTCAAGCGATTCTCCTGCCTCAGCCTCCTGAGTAGCTGGGATTACAGGCACGTATCACTACATCCAGCTAATTTTTGTATTTTTAGTAGAGGTGGGGTTTTGCCATGTTGGTCAGGCCGGTCTCGACCCCTGACCTTGTGAGCTGCCCGCCTTGGACTCCCAAAGTGCTGGGATTACAGGCGTGAGCCACTGTGTCCAGCCCAATTACTTTTTAAAAGAGGAAGTCCATCCTACTGTATATTCCTCCATAGGAAATATTTGCCCCGTTATAGGTTTGTTTAGATTTTTATTTTCAATAGATAAATAATAATTGTGTATATTTAAGGGATACAATGTAATGATTTCATAAATGTTTACAACATACTATTTCATAAACATATTTGTTAAAAAAAGGGAACAGCTAACATTGTTGGCTCCAGGAGTTCCAACTAGAAATCTTTTTCATGTTCAAGAGTGCACACCTGTGTTTTTCAAATAGGTAGGAACTTTTTTCAAAGTGAGTTAAAAAGTAACCTACATATTTGAAATAATAATTTATGATATTTATTTAAGTTATTCAATATTTATAAATTATTTTTTAATGTAAACAAATATTTATTAAATTATTGACTATTTAATATTAATATTTAATAATTCATAAAATAGTATCCATAATTATATCCAAATCCACTGCTTCATGGGTTTCATTAAAAACTCATTACCAGTCAACTCTGATCAGCTTCCCTTCACCCATGTCTTTTCACCCCAGCAGTGGACAAAAGGGGGCAGAATTTGCTTCTTCCCCACTTAGACTTGCCTTTCCCAGGTGGTCCACCAGCAAGGCACTGAATTCAGACAAGTCCTGGAGCTGACTAGACCCCGTGCCTCACACCCCTTTGCTGTTCCTGATTCATATAGAACCCTCCCTGGCTACTCAGGCTTGGCTGGAGCCTCTCACCTCTGCGTTTAAGGAAGGCCCTTCACAGGCCAGGCGCAGTGGCTCACACCTGTAATCCCAGCACTTTGGGAGGCCGAGGCAGGCAGATCACTTGAGGTCAGGAGTTTGAGACCAGCCTGGCCAACATAGTGAAACCCCATCTCTACTAAAAAATACAAAAAAATTAGCTGGGCATGGTGGCGTGCACCCATAATCCCAGTTACTCAGGTGACTGAAGCGGGAGAATCTCTTGAACCCGGGAGGCAGAGGTAGTAGTGAGCTGAGATCGTGTCACTGCACTCCAGCCTTGGGAACAGAGCAAGATTCTATCTCCAAAAAAACCAACAACAACAGAAAACTAACTGAGTTGACATGTACTAAATGGGATAGTCACAGATCCAGGGCCATGGCCAGTCCTGATTCTACTCCATGTAGGGGCCTTGAGGAGTATATCTGGCAGACGGGGCTACTCTGGCCCCCATAACAATAGCAGCTGTTAGACAGTGCCAACCACCATTTCCCTGCTCCTTCTAGTGCAGAGCTGGGCTTGAAATTGAGTTTTGAGGTGTGCAGCTCAGTATGCCTGGGACCCGGTAAGTACTCAATATATGTTTGTTGTCCAGCTCAATCAGATTCCAGTTGCTAAAAGGAGAGGTTAACATACGTAATTTTTAAATGACCTTAGATTTTCACATGGGGTTTTTCTGGGCACCAGATCAGCTTATCAGCAACTGTACCAAGAGGATTTTAAAAAATAGAAATGAAATTATCTCTAAGAGTTAGGCGAAGCACACCCGGGGGTGGCACTCCTGCTCTCCTCACTGGTGTATGTGACTCAGCTTAGCTTCACATTGTAAGAATCATCATTGATCCTATTGGCTCACTCCAATTCCTTGGTTACTGGGTTGCTCTGCCCCCACCCCCAAACAAAGAAGTCCTTTTTTCTTTTGTTTTTTAAATTCACATGCACGTGGCATCTCCAGGAGTTGGAACCCTGACATGTTTACTGAGGTCAGGGGAGCATGCCTTCCATTCACCTCTTCCTAACTTCTCAGTAGAGCAGCTTTTGGTGGAGAGGGCCAAGTGGTGGGCTGTGTCCTAGAGTCTGGAAAACATCCTGTCTCATCCTATCTGCATGCTTTCAGCTGAGGGCAAGTCCCAGGGTCACTTTGCTCTGGGCTGCCGAGTCCAGCCACCAGGGTGATGATCTCCTGTGGTCTGGAAGCTCCTGCATCAGGGGCACAGGGTCTGGAGGCTCTGGTCAAAGATTCAGGGCACCATGGGCAGGGCTGGTAGCATCCACTGTACAGCCGGGTTATGGAGAGACAGGGATAGTGCTGCCCCATTGGCACAGTGAGAACAGCAACAGACTGTCAGGCTTCTAATCTCAGGCATTTGCCCTTAGTTCTATATTACTCCTTGGCTTCAATGGCATAACCAGCCTTGTCACTGTGCCAGCCTTTGGAGATGTGCGTGTATAATCCAAATACAACTGGGCCACCTATAGAACCAGTCTCTATGGTGTCACATTAAAAAACTCAGCCATCCAGACCCCTCCCTCCAAATAGAGCTCAGGCATGCTGAGCTGCAAACCTCAAAACTCAATTTCAGGCCCAGCTCTGCACTAGAAGGAGCAGGGAAACGGTGGCTGGCACTCTCTGACGGCTGCTCGTTGTTATGGGGGCCAGAGCAGTCCCGTCTGCCAGATATAGTCCTCAAGGCCCCTACGTGGAGTAGAATCGGGGCTGTACATGGCCCTGGATCTGTGACTATCCGTTTAATACATGTCAACTCAGTTAAATTAATATAATCAAATAAATATATTTATGTAAACAAATACACAGCCATACTAAAAAACCATTTCAGACCCGGTTCTTGACCATCCTTTTCAGACAGCTCTCTCACTTTCATCTCACATCTCCCTCTCTCTTTACTACCTCCCACTATGGGACTCCTCTTGCCAGGATGCTCTCCCTGGCTTCTTCCCCACCAGGCCTCGCTGGTCATGCGCTCCATGCTCGCAACATGTGATCTTCCCACTGCATGCACCTTTCTTTCTCTAATCATTGTCCTCGTGAGAACCTGCCGCCCTGCAATTATGGTAAATAAGAATTCTCCACTTTGCTATATGCAGGTGAGTCAGGCCCCCCAACCATGTCCTCCTCCCAAAGTCAGGGTGTCTCCAGTTTAGGCTGCCCTTCTGAGCCCCTAAGATTGTTTGAAATCCCAGTCTTAGCAGCTTTGTGCCCTTCTTTTAGCAAATATTTTCCAGTCCAGCAAAGGGGTTGGGCCTCCTCGCATAGTTGAAAGAACCATTCTAGGCCCTGCTTTCCTTGGAGATACGTCCCAGGAGTGAGGTGTATTGAAATACACGGGTACTGCTCATCACCAGGAGTTTACTGACACCTAGGGTCATGTATGAGAGTCACGGGGCCTCTCTGAAAAGTGCCCCTCAGCCATCTTGCTTGTTAGTTTTGTGGTCAAAACCCTTCTTGACATCAGTAGCCTTCCTCGGCCTCTCACCACCTCCCCACTATGCTTCTTCTAGTCTTTAGCTCTAAACCAGAGCAGAGCTAGGTGCTGAGATATGGAAGACTGTCTAATTTTTGTAGATTTCTCAGACTTTCAGCAAAGTACACTCCAGCTGGAGAATCTCAAATGGCCTTTAGTTTTTAGGAATACTAGCATATAAAAATGCTTGCTATTATGGGCCAGGAATAATTCTAAACTCCTCACATAAAGTGTCTCATTTAATCTTCATAAAATCCAAATGGGATCCAAAGTATTCTAAAAGTCATATCCCAGGCCATTTAATAGAAACAGAAAATAAGGCCGACAGAGGTTGAACATTGCTTGAAGTCCCTTGTTCACCAAGTGCTGGACCAGGGACTTGAACCCAGGTTCTCTCTCAATCCCTGTGTTTTAACCAATTATTAGACAGGGGTCTGGGTAGACACTGACAGTTGGGGATGCAAAATGTCATCATGGCCCCACTGCTAGAAGGAGGACTCACAGGGGCCAGGTAATAAATGGAATCCAGGCCACAGTCCAGCACACCATGGGCCCCTTGGGCCTGTGTGGTCATTTTCCCCAGACTTGAGTATATAGTTGGAACTGATACACTGCAGTTAAGAGTAACGTCCACATTAGACCCTTGGACTGCAGCTCAACACCTCTCAGAGTGGGGAAGGTCAACTGGAAACTTTTGAAACTGCTCCCCTTTCCTAGGGCCAGGATTGTGAATAAAAAATTTATATCCCAGGGCAGAAGGAGATTAGTGCCACTTTTAAAGAAAAAAGTAGCTTTCATAGAGCCCTAGATTGGTCCTAACCCCCAGGGTGCATGAAGTCCCCCATATATAGAAATGCCCCCATATAGGGCACTTCTACTCGCAGCCAGTTCTGATCCAGGAGTAGATCCAAAAGAGTCCCTCACCGTGGCTGCCAACCTCCAGCAAGTTGATTTTGTTAAAACTAATTTTTAAAAAACTTACCCTAGTAAGGATGTAAAATAGGAGTCCTTTATACATGTAATAATTTGAGTTTCCTGAATAGACATTCACATTTTTTAAACGCAGAAGACTCTCAGAAGATTTATAGAAACATCTGATTTAATTCTATCCTCAAAGATTTCATGAGGAAAAGATAAAATGGATTTTTACACAAGTTTAATTGACCTGAAACAATGATTCAAAAGGTCATATACTTCCATTTACTAAATGTTTTCTGTGAACAAGCTGACCTGTGAATGTCTCTCTCTGAAGATACAGACAAAATTAAATGTTTTATTGAACTGAATTAAAGATGACTTCATAATTAGGGAAGAGCGATTCATAAGGGTTCTTTTCTATCACACGTGATTTGCCAACATGTGGTATCTTTTCTCAAATTTCTTTTTCCGAGTCATTGGATTTTATTAAGGCAGAACCAAATTTAACAAAATTGTCACCCATGGATCTTGCAAAAAACCAGACCTCTGTAGCTAGTCTGGAAGTGGAGAGTTACACCGTAATTCATAATTCTCCACAATTAAGTAAATAGTAAAATTTAAAAACATGTTAATATAATCTACAGAGGTGAGGGATAAGAAATTACTTTATGGGTACAATGCACACTATTAGGGTGATGGCCCCACTAAAGGTCCAGACTTCACCACTATGCAATATATCCATGTAACCAAACTGTAGGTGAGCCCTCTGAATCTACAAACATAAGAAATATAATCTATAGATTATCTTTCTCTGCTATAAAACCTTCAAAAGTAAATAAATAAGATAAAAAAAGATTGTCAAGAATTTTCAACATTGTTAATATAATTTTTATTATATTTCAATGATCAAGTCCAACGAAGTTAAGGTTCTGCACTAGTTGATTGTCTTGGATGTGATAAATAAAAGTGAATTCTATATTTACATAAATCTCTTCTCTCAGGAAGGACAAGGCATGTAGTCTGTATGCAGAACAGTCCTGGGTGGTAGTAGAAAGAGGCATGCCACAGGTTGGAAAGACAGAGATTAAGGAAGGTGCAGTTACATCTTCCTTGGACATCTTTTGAACCAGGAATGAGTTAACATCTTTCTAAATGGATTAGACACTCAAAGGCAAGAGGATGACTGAAATCTCCTTCTGGCCCTGAGTTTCCAGAGTCACAGTGCTGCTGGAGTCATCCTCAGGGCACTCACTCAACAGCATTTCTTGAGTGCCAGCTAAGTGGGCTGTGGGCTTGGGAGAGGATGTGTGCGAATTAGTCTCTGCTCTCAAGATGTTCAGTTTTCTTGGGAGACAGACACATAAACACCACTGTTACAGAAATGTGATAAGTGCTGTAAGATCCGAAGTGCTGTGAGCACCCAGAGGAGAGTGTCTAACCGAGGCACTCTCTTTGAGACCCTCCATGGGTCCCAACTGTCTACAAGTTAGCAACCTGCGCCTGTAATCCCTTAGCATAGACGTTCTCAAAATGTGGCTCGTAAACCCAGGGGAATTCCTGAGACCCATGCAGGCGGTCTGCCAGGTCAGAGCTATTTGTAGAATGATACTAAAATGTTATATGCCTTTTTCATTGTGTTGACATTTGCACTAATGGTGCAAAAGCAGTGAAGGCACAACTGCTGGAGTCAGCACCAATTAAGGCAGGGATGTGAGAGCGTAATGGTGGTACAGTGCGCCTCACCACCACACACTCTCAAGAAGCGGCTGCTTCTCAAGTGAGAATGTCCTTGATGAAACAGTAAAAATCAATTTTATTAAATCTCTACCCTTGAGTATAGTCTTCTTAAATATTCTATGTGATATGATGGGAATTATGCCAAAAGCACTTCAGGCTGCACATCCACGTGTAATGCTTGCCTTAAGGAATACTGCAACCTTTTGAGTTGTGAGCCACTAGCCACTTGTTCATGGAAGACTATTTTTACTTGAAAGAACAATTGTGAGACAAACTATAGTTATTCAGACTTGGGTATTTGGCAGTCTTTTGCTTGAAAGTGAACAACGTAAGCCTGCCTATCATTATGAGGAAAACTCTCAATATTTGTTGCCAGTGATAAAATGTGAGCTTTTCAAACAAACATTAGAGTTTTGGAAAACTTGTATTCACCACTATGAGTTTGGCAGCTTCCCAATGCTTAAAAGCTTTTCTACAAGATGTATTGGATGTAAATGAATGTGTCAACATTTGGAAGATCCACCAGTGACTCAGTGAACCATTATTTTCCAAATTATCAGTGCATGGTGTTACAAAGTCATGCATGGGTAGAAGAACCAATCTAATTTCAAAATTAATCAATGGATTTTAATGTCTCACACTGAAAAGTTCATTGATAGTTTCAGATATCATAATGCAACTGACCTTTAAGAATCTATTGCTTGTTGAGTTTAGTGTATTAAGAAAGAATATTCACAATTATCGAAAAATGCTATTATTATTATTATTATTTTGAAACACAGTCTCGCTCTGTCACCAGGCTGAAGTGCAGTGGCACAATCTCAGCTCCCTGCAACCTCTGCCTCCCAGGTTCAAGCAATACTCCTGCCTCAGCCTACCGAGTAGCTGGGACTACAGGCACATACCACTATGCCCAGCTAATTTTTGTATTTTTAGTAGAGACGGGGTTTCATCATGTTGGCCAGGATGGTCTTGATCTCCTGCCTTGTGATCTATCCACTTCAGTCTCACTAAGTTCTGGGATTATAGGCGTGAGCCATCGTGCCCAGCCAAAAGGCTATTTAAATATCCTTTCCTCCTTTCTCCGACTTCATATCTATGTAAAGATGGATTTTCTTCATGTGCTTCAACCAAAACAACATATCAAAACAGACTGAATATAGAAGAAAATGCAAGAATACAGCTATCTTCCATTAAGCCAGATGTTAAAAAGATTTGAAAATGTAAAACAACGCCAATCTTTGTTAATCTTTTTGTTTTGGAAAAGTTATTTTTCATAAAAAATATGCTATTTTTGTCAGCATGATGAGTTTATTATGGTTCTTTTAAAATTAATAAATATTTTAAAAGTCAGTTTCAATTTCTAAATGTGGTATATCAATAGAGAGAACCCATGTAAACAAAAGCACTTCAGGGGTCTTCAACAATTTTTACGTTTGTAATGGAGTTCTGAGAGCCCCATTTGAGAAACACTGAGTTAGCATACCAAGCCCTTCACAATCACACCAGACCTATCTTTCTAGCATTATTTCCTGACCTTTCCCTTCCCATCACCACCCTCCCCTTCCACTGCCATTCCCATGTCCAGAAATACCTGATGACTTTCAGGCCCCCTGTATTAGTACTAGGCTGCACTCAGCAAAGGGACCCTGGGCCCAGCCCATGAAACCAATTTTTCCTCCTGGGCCTCTGGGCCTGTGATGGGAGGGGCTCCCATGAAGGTCTCTGACATGCCCTGGAGACATTTTCTCCATGGTCTTGGGGATTAACATTAGGCTCCTTGCTACTTATGCAAATTTCTGCAGCTGGCTTTAATTTCTCCCCAGAAAATGGGTTTTTCTTTTCTATCGCATAGTCTGACTGCAAATATTGCAAACTTTTATGCTCTGCTTCCCTTATAAAACTAAATGCCTTTAATAGCATCCAAGTCACCTCTTAAATGCTTTGCTGCTTAGAAATTTCTTCTGCCTGATACCTTAAATCATCTCTCTCAAGTTCAAAGTTCCACAAATCTCTAGAGCAGGGGCAAAACGCCTCTGGTCTTTTTGCTAAAACATAACAAGAGTCACCTTTGCTCCAGTTCCCAACAAGTTCCTCATCTCCATCTGAGACCACCTCAGCCTGGATTTTATTGTCCATATTGCTATCAGCATTTTGGGCAAAGTCATTAAACAAGTCTCTAGGAAGTCCCAAACTTTCCCACAATTTCCTGTCTCCTGAGCCCTCCAAACTGTTCCAATCTCTGCCTGTTACCCAGTTCCAAAGTTAATTCCACATTTTTGGGTATCTTTTCAGCAATGCCCCACTCTACTGGTACCAATTTACTGTATTAGTCCATTTTCATATTGCTGATAAAGACATACCTGAGACTGGGAAGAAAAAGAGGTTTAATTGAACTTACACCTCCACATGGCTAGGGAGGCCTTGGAATCATGGAAGGAGGTGAAAGTCACTTCTTACATGGCAGTGGCAAGAAGAAATGAGGAAGAAGCAAAAGCGGAAACCTCTGATAAACCCATCAGATCTTGTAAGACTTATTCACTATCAGGAGAATAGCATGGGAAAGACTGGCCCCCATGATTCAATTACCTCCCCCTGGGCCCCTCCCACAACTCATAGGAATTCTGAGAGATAAGATTCAAGTTGAGATTTGGGTGGGGACACAGCCAAACCATATCACCTCCAAATAGGCTACCCTCCTTATTTCCACTGTTCTTTTGAATGCCATCTCTACTACCCCTATGTGTCAAGTTTCTACTTGTTCTCTTAAAACCAAATTTAGTAAAATTTTCCTTCATTACCCTACAAAGTAAGTTACACTCTCCTGGGCCCTGGGAGCTTTGTGCAGAGCTGATGATCCTAGGAAATAATTTTGTATTAGACTGTGTATTAGTCTGTTCTCATGCTGCTAATGAAGACATATTGGAGACTGGGTAATTTATAAAGAAAAAGAGGTTTAATGGACTCACAGTTCCACATGGCTGGAGAGGCCTTGCAATCATGGCGGAAGGCAAGGGAGGAGCAAAGTCACATCTTACATGGCAACAGGCAAGACCTGTTCCCCCCATGTGCGGGGGAACTCCCCTTTATAAAACCATCAGATCTTGTGAGACTTATTCACTATCATGAGAACAGCACGGGAAAGACCTGCCCTCATGATTCAATTACCTCCCACTGGGTCCCTCCCACAACACATGGGAATTATGGAAGTTACAATTCAAGATTTGGGTGGGGACACAGCCAAACCATATCACATTGCTTATACATCTGTCTTTCCTCTATACAGTGAGCTCCTCAGGTAAAGGAAGAGTATTCCAAAAAAGGAAGAGGAAAGAGACGAGCAGAAATTTCACTCTCCTGCCCTGACGTAATGACTCTGGGTCAAAGGGAGGGCACTTGGTTGTTGGGGCAACCCCCTTAAAAAAGGGATGTGCTAGACAAGACAGGAGATACACACTTGATCTACTAAGGGTAGCTGCCAGGCACACATACAAACCTTCTTTCCCCAACACACTTCCAGAAATGTCTTCTTTTAACATGAGCCAAAGTTGCCCACATACAAATTTAATTATGCACCCCTTCCCCGTAGGAAACTACCCAGAGAACTATCCAGCTATTGTAACCACAGGTGAGGCAGGATACCATTGTTCCTGGAGTGTAGGATCTTTGGGATATACCTGTGTTAGGTATTCTGCCAGCTTGGGACCAGATGGAAAATTTAATCACCAGCCCAATCATCTCTAAGACACAACGACTGGGGGTTAGGGAGAGGAACAAGAGAAGAGAGCTTTGTTTTCAAATTATAATTTCCATCTTAAAAGGAAAAATGATGGTGTTAGAGGAGTGCTGAACTTATTTGCTTCTTAGCAGAAAAGAAAATCCAAGTGAAAGCATTTACCTTGTCTCTGCAACTAACATTGAGGCAACAGCATTTAAGATTCCTCTCTCCCATTATCCATGCCACGTTTCCCTGGCTTTTGACCAGAATCTTGGTTGTTACCTAGTTTAGCAAATCCGATTTCCTGGCCCTTCTCTTTCTCTATAAACTAAGGCAAGTGGTTTAGTTTTGTAATTTTCCTTGTGAAAAAAAATCTTCAACCCACGGAGGATCAATTAAGACAACAATTTTTATTTACCAATTGGATTGCAATTACACTGCAGTTTCCTCAAATGTACTGAAGAAATGAACCCACAACAATTCTGTGTATGGGTAGCAAGAGTGAAATTACAGCTTATTGTTCTTTATTAGCAAATGACCCTCAACTTCTGAAATAGAAAAGGGAGGCTCAAAATTCTGTTAAAGAAAGCTGCTCACGTGCAGATAGAAAAAACTGACCTATGCTAGGGGCACCTCAGAACCATGCAGTTTCCAAAATAATCTATTTCCTCTTCCAAAGGGAGGGTGATAAATCTTGAAATAAGGAAAACAGATCCTTTTTCCTTCAATAAAGATTCATTTAAGCAATACTTATCTCAACAGAACATATAAAAAATGCTAGGGGCCAAACCAGAAAAAGAGAATGTATCTTTAAACTGATTTTAAAAGAGCAAAACACAATTTCAGAAAAAGCATGTTTGGGACACAAGAACATCTTCGCCTTCTCTGGCCACTCTAAGCAATCTCATTCCGACCAGCTAACCTCAAAGGCACGTGTGGGGACAATCATGAGGCACATTATTTTCCAAAAGGAGAAAATACTTCTGATTCAGCATCTGGTAAATTCTAGGAAGAAGAAAACTCAGTGAGTTGGAGAAAAAAGCTTTACTGTGAAACATATAATAAGATACAGGACAATTTTTGACTAAAGTTGGAATCTCATTTTCAAGTGGCATCTAATTTATTCACATGTAAGTGAAGAATAAAGTCTATTTGGATTCTAAGTGGAGTCACTTTTCTATGGAGAAACGAACTTCACATAAAATGATTTCCATTTGGATCCACAAAATCTAAGATTAAACTCTGAGGACGGAGCACAATCCTATGAATTTTGCCTCATGACAAATGAATGATTTTCCAAGCCAGAACCATTTGTTCAATACATGTGTCCAGTCTTCTCAACAGCATGGCAGGGAGTGTATAAGCTGGAAAAGTTCAACCAAGACGGAAGGATCTCCAGGTTTGACAAAATGATATATGACTTCCTCCATAGTGGTGGCTAGATTTATACACTAAGTGACTTTAAGAAGCACGCCCCTCCAGCCCTATCTCCCACCATCTCTCACACACACACACACACACACACACACACACACACACACACACACACGCACACACCCTTAGGAGGTTCACACTGTTATTTCAACGTGAATGCTTTGCCCTTGGGTATGATAATATGACCAACAAATTTTTATTTCATGGGATCTGGCCATTATTTGCTGAGATTTCAATTTATGACCTACTGTGTCTCAAGGTTCATTTAGGTTGTCTGATTTAAAGAATTAAAATCTACAATGCCAAGCTGAACTAGGACATCTTCTTTTTCAGTGACTAGGACATGGTGAGCATTAATATATAACCTTGTTCTGAGATGACGCTGAGGTACCAGGTTAGCAAGTGCTGGTGATTATATGTGATCAGTGATCTTTCAGTGAATATTTATGCTGTGCTAGACACCATGCCCAGTGCTTTACAGGTATCTTCTTTCTCTCAGCAACTCGCTACACTACATGAAAAAATTGAGGATTGGAGCTACTAGGTGATTGCTCAAAGACCCACAGCTACTAGTAAGTGATGGAGAGCAAAGCTCCTGCTTTTAACCATATTTGCTTCCCTTTGGGTCTACAAATAAGAGTTTCTATATTTTCCATGACATATTAGCTTTTTAGTACTTTCAGATATGCATTTACTGTTTACATGCTCCTTGAGGTCATTAACCTTTTTCTAGAGGTTAAATGTTATGTCTGGTTTGCTATCATCAATTTGTAAAGCCTTCCTTGTACATCCAAAGTTGAAGTAATCTGAATGTCAAGATTAATAGCTCAGATACCATCTTGTTACATCAAAATTGTGTTAACTCTGAAAAGGACATACACAGCTGCCTTAAATTGAAAATATCGGGGTGTTGGTGTTGAGAACACCATCACTGTCACCACCAACCACTGCCATCATCAACAGCAGCTACCGTTGACAGCATCATTTATGTGTCAGGAACCATGGCTGTTTTACATGCAGAGCCTCTTAAGTGCCACAATAAGCCAATAGAGTAGGGATTATTATCCTCATTTTACAGCTAAGGAAAGTTAAGCTCAGGGAGGTTGGGAAAGAAGATCTGGATTTCAGATCTTCTCAAAGAACTTTAAGTTCATCCTTTTCTTAAGTAGGTGGACCTCTAGAAGCCATGTTAAAAATAAATTTTAAAAATGAAGATCAGTGTCTGATCTATAATTGGCACCTCTGCAGCAATTTGGGATTATTCTTTGACTTGGGAAAATTCATGTGAGATCCCACTCCCACACACAACAGCAAGCTATTGTGTTAGATATTCAACCCGCGCCAACACAAAATTCCTCTTACCTATTATTTTGTCATTCTCTAATCTTTACTTCATGATGGCATCAATCAAAAATATCTGTCAAATGGGGACTTAACCTTTCTTTGCAATGTAAAACCTTCCATAGAATTCCCACCACGTCAGGGTTGGTGATAGCTTACAAGTCATTTTGGCTGACCAGTTTTCCTTCTCCCATTAGAAGGCTTGGATTTCTTCTCTATATTGTTTATGGAGTGGGAGAATGGGACAGTTTGTAACAAAAGTATACACATAACGGGATCAAATCATTTGTGGTAAACTGTTAGGAAATGCAGAAAGTTGCCCACATTCATGTTTGACTATACAGAGAACAAAACATGTGCTGTGATCAGTCAACACCTGACTGAACACCAAATGTCAAAGTATGTAACACAGCTGCATGCCACAGGAAGTCAATTAGAATAACAATTTTAATAACTGATTTTGATATAATTTTTTTTTTTTTTTTGAGACAGAGTTTCGCTCTTGTTGCCCAGGCTGGAGTGCAATGGCCGATCTTGGCTCACTGCAACCTCCACCTCCCAGGTTCAAGCGATTCTCCTGCCTCAGCCTCCCAAACAGCTGGGATTAGAGGCACGTGCCACCACACCCGGCTAATTTTGTATTTTTAGTGGAGATGGGGTTTCTCCATGTTGGTCAGGCTGGTCTTGAATTCCCGACCTCAGGTGATCTCCCCAGCCTCAGCATCCCAAAGTGTTTGGATTACAGGCGTGAGCCACTGTGCCCAGCCTTGATATAATTTATACTTACAGAAAAGCAGCACGAGTAGCTCAAAGAACTCCTGTTTACTTTTTACCTAGATTTACAAATTATTAATATTTTGCTCCATTTGATTTATCATTCATTCTTTTTATCCTGAACAATTGGAGAGCACTTTTTTGACATCTTGTTCCTTTATCCATAAATATTTCAGCATTTATTTCCTATAAACAAGGGCTTTTAGAATAATGAAATTTCTGATCAAAATTAACATAGTTAATCTACATTAGATTATCTATGTAGTTCTGATCAAAGTTAACATAGAAGCCACCAGAATAAATGTTAAAATGTTAACTATAAGGAAACAATACTTTGCTTTCATGGATAAAGATAATAAAAATACTTCGCCTTCATTCCTCACAAGAGAGGAATATTTTGGCCTGTTTTGCTTATTAGGATGTTCCCAGACCTTGCGATGGTGCCTGGCACATGGCAGGTGCTCAGCAGATACCTGTGAATTTCTGAATGTGATAGTGTGATAGTATATTGACCACATGTGTAAACAAAGTATTTCTAAAATAAAGAAAGGCAACAACAGCAAATTATCTAGTTATTACTTTATTAGCTATAATTTAGAATTTGCAAGTGACAGAAAAGGGGAAAGGCTTCAGACGCAAAGGACATTTGATAAGTTACCCTTTGAAGATGAGACAAGACAGGTTCTAAGCTAATCAGATGTGGCCCCCATGTGGGCCTGCGCTCTTTTCACAGGTAGCGGTTCCTGATGTACTCTCGGTACATGGCGGAGTCCTCTTTTCCTAGGGGCTGCATGATACCTTGGCTGGCCTGGATGTGGGCTTGGAAGATCTCTGTAGATTTTCTGTCCACTCTTGGGGGCTGGACTTCATAGATGTTATCTTGCGAGAAAGCTGAGATGGGTGTTCTATAAAAGATGAATAAAGAGAGGGCTGCATTAAAGAAAACATAAGGAAGGACCACAGGGAGCGGTTTCAGAAGCACTTCAGAGTCGCTGGCATTGAATAAGCAGGCTTACTTTTGATAAGCCGCTGGGATGACCTCCCCAGTCCTTGCGGGGCTGGTTTTCTCCTCTGTCTGGAGGACAGGGCTGGACCAACACCTCTGGGAGCCCGACCTGATTGCACAGGCAGGGCACAGCCCTCTCCTCTGTTCCCACATCCTGTGCACACCCACATCTGTGTACCCATCTGTCTCCCTCACATGACTGGGAGCAACTTTAGCTAAGGCTGTATGGACTTTTTGCTCTTTTTCCTTGGCACATGATAGGAACTCACTGGTTTTTAAGGGAAGATTTAGTAGAAATCCATGAAGCAAGGGATAATAAGAATGCCTACCTCACACAGTTGTAAAGAGGAGTAAATGAGTTTATATGCATATTTATATGTATAAAGTGTTCACTTAGCATAGTGCCTGGGAGCTCAGTAAATGTGAACTATTGTTAACAATGACAGGTACAGAATTTCTTACCACAATTCTGAAATTCTAAAAGCTGAAACAACCAGAAGTTACTTTGCTGGCAAAATGTAACCCAACTGAAACTCATTTTGTGGCACGTCCTAATGAGCTGACAATAATCACCTCCACTTCCTGTGAATATTAATGTGTCTAATTATTGGACATGGCCTCCAATCATGCTGGGGATATTATTATAAGGTGTATGTACCATCCTGCTATGCTAACTGCCAATTCAGAATTCTGCAACTCATCTGGCCTCCGGCTTTTGGAAGACGGCCTGTGGGTAACAGGCCGCTGCTTCCTTCCTTTTTGGGGCAAATTGAGAAGCACCCAATAATCTCTCTATTCAAAAATATCCCTCCATTCCCACCCCACTCAGGCTGCCACAAGCTTAAAATTGCCATCCACCCCTTGGGGAAGGCACTGTCTCCAGAAAGGCCTTGTCAAAATGCAGCTCCGTGTCTGACATCCTTAGCAGGAAGTAAGCCTTCAAGGGATGAGTCAACCAAAAAGTCAGGTATGATGCAGAGTGTGTGTGTGTGTGTGTATGGGGTGTGCAAGCACACGTGCATGCCCAGGAAGGTCACGAAAAGGGGACGATGGTAAGCTAACACGGCATTGTGAGGGGCTTGGGGGCACAATGACAACACACTCTGCCACTTGGCTCAGGGCTGGCCCTGTGAGAATGGGGGTGGTTGGCCATAACAGGGCACCCAAGATAACACAGGGAAAGAAAATCCGGAGAATCTATTCTGCTGAGCTGAGATCTCAGCCTTGCTAGGGTGCATCTTATCAGAGGAATCAGAAAGGCACCCTGGATGCCAAATTGTTTGGTCAGCTGGGACCCCTGTGGAGACTCCCTGCAGTGAGACACAGAACTGGACCTCAGACCCAGCTGGGTCTGTATTTGAAATATCAGCATTTCACTGGACACTAGATAGTATGGTGACATACAAAGGAAGACGGAAGTTGTACAGTAAAACCCCCCAAAAGGGCTCTATCTTCATAGGATGGGCTACAATTAAATGTGGGTCTTTTTTATGCTCCCAGCAAACAGTCAAGATAGTTTACTGTACTTTGCCTTTATCTAGAACAATGACACATCCTGAGATGACTGGAAACTACATTAAATTGCATTAAAATAACACAGAACCAGGGGTGACCAGGGGAGCAGGCTGCCCTGTCTGCACATGAGGCCCTTCAAAGGATCAGCAATAAGGAATCTCAGCTCCTTAGAGTAGGCTGGGTCTTTAAAGACTTCGATAGGAAGAGAGTCAATGACATTTTGGTTATAGAGAGAGCATGAGGACAGCAAAACTCTTACTGTACATGTTTCTCAAACACTGATCTGTCTTCAACCTGTCAGAGAGCCATGTCAATGGCAGACCAACAAGAAAGATACTGCAGTCCGGAAAAGGTTGAGGGTTTTATCGCCAAGCCAACATCGACAGCACAAAGAAATTATTTATAGATCAAAGTATACAATGATATTAATATATACTAAAGAAATTTATGTATTTGTTATGTCTAATGCTGCTAATCTCTATCTTTTGTAGACTCATTTGTCATCAGATTCACTAGATTAAAAAACAGTGTGTATGCATGTGTGTAGATGAGATATGGTGTGTATATATATACACACACACTATATATATATAGTTATGCTCTATATCCACTTATATATGTATACATATTCTTTAAAAACAATGCAGAAGAAAGGGATATATATATATATATTTTTCAACCATCCCCACCAAGTACTGTGCTTTAAGTGAAGCCATGTGAACTTTTATAATGGTCATTCTATTGTGCAGATATTGGAATAAAAATATAGTTAATGAGCATACGAGGTTTGAAGCCGATAAATCTAGATAACATATTGTAACACCTATTATTTCCTAGGTAGAGCTGGAACATCTTGTCCTTAAAATGTGACTGTTTTTGTTTTATACTGTTATATAGAAAAGATCAATGAAATACACGATAGAGACTTAGAGGCTGCTACAAGGTTGGTAAAGTTTCTGTTGAAATGCCATTATGTATACATTAATTAAATATAAAAACTAACAATATTTACCCAATATTTATCATAGAAAAACTACTGTGTTTCACATTTATCAGTTCTTTTCACCTTTTTATTGCAAAATAAATCCGATACAGAAAATCACACAAAACAACAACATAATTATTATAAAGTGAACATCATCCAGGTCAACAAACAGAAATTCTGACAACCAACCCAAAGCCCCTTCCAGGTGCCCCAACGCAATCACAATCCCCTACCCTGACTCATAAGTAACCTTCTCCTGACTTCTATAGTGATCATTTGTTTGCACTTTTAAAAAAAGACACTGTCATTCAAATGTGCATCCCTAGATTCTATAGTCTTGTTCATTTCAAAAGTGTGATATGCCTTTTAATCTACAGATGCTCTCATCTTTCTTTTTCTTTCTTT
The DNA here is from genome assembly GCF_043159975.1 of Macaca nemestrina. NCBI lineage: Eukaryota > Metazoa > Chordata > Mammalia > Primates > Cercopithecidae > Macaca > Macaca nemestrina. The sequence continues at coordinate 14,496,993 of NC_092129.1, read as the reverse complement.
CTTTTTTAAGAGACAGGGTCTTGCTGTATCTCCTAGGCGGGATTGCAATGGAGTGATCATGGCTCACTGCAATCTCGAACTCCCGGGCTCAGGCAATCCTCCTGCCTTGCCCTTCCAAAGTGCTGGGACAGGCTTGAGCCACCGAACCCGGCCTCTCACCTTCCTTTTTCTTACAATGTATCTGCTGAAGAATCTGGGTTGTAGAGTTTCCCTCAGTTTGAATTTAGCCGCTTGCATAGTCAAGATGCAGTTCCTCTGCCCTTTATACGTGCTGTGGGTCAGCAGGTGGATCCAGAGGCTGGTGAGATGCTGTTTTGATTGCTTTGGGAAGACTATGGGTGGTGGTGTACTCCTGCATCAGGAGGGCCACAGTGTCTGGTTGCTTATCTTTTTTATGTTAACAGCCATTGAGGCCAATGCCTAGATCCAGTAATTCACTGCGGCTTGTCAAGTGATCACTTGACACTTCGTCTTCAATCCTTTTTAATGTCTTTCTTCATTTCTTTTTAAAGCTTTGTATTTTAGTTCATTTTGAAATAGTATGTTTCCGTTTTAATCTCTTTTATTATCTTGTCTTTCTGATGGTTTTGTTGTGTGTAGGAATGTTATTTTGCTGTTCTTTATAATTCTATGATGAGATTGGCCCTTGATACTTCTCTGTTGCTTATTGTGCAAAATTAGTTTTGCAGAGCCTTAAGAAGATGTTGCTCAGGAAAGAGTCACTTAACTTCACAGAACTCTCTTTGGTTGTTTCAGTGAAGTGTTGAAAACTACCGCAGCTTGCTCTCTGAGGTTTCCTCTCTGCTCCCCTTACTCAGTGTCGTCTGGGCTTTCTCCTTCCTTCATCTCCATTGTCCTGCTCAATTTTAATGCCACTGTCAGCAATTTCTCCTGCCGTGTCCAGGAAGGGAGTTTTGGCCATTTGGGTTCAAGAGTGTATGTGGCCTAGACGGCCTCAGCCCCTTTCAGAGCTCAGCAAAAACCCCTTGCACTCCCCTGGTACTGAAATGGGTGAACCCCTTCTGTTTCAGCTGCAGTGATTTCTGGCAACTACCTGTGAGCTATTTTGGGGTTCTCCTATTCTCAGATGCCCCACTATTCCCTCCTGCTTCTTCCCCTTGCACACACACTGCTCTCATGCAGGTCTTATGGTTGTGGGTGGTTGACCTCAACAGCCTCTGGATTTGTGGGTGTGTGGGGATACTGTATCACATACTTTTGAGGTAAGTGTTGTCTGTGGGTACCTGGTTTTGCTAAGCAGTTGTTCTGTTTTTTTGTGTGAGGATTCAGAGAGATTTTAAAATGATGCTGCTGCAGCCTTCTTCCAGAACCGACCAGGCTCTATTTTTAAAAGTGTATTTTTCACCCATGCCTCAAACTGAGCCCTACATTTGCTATACTGTCAGCTGCAGGCCTCCATTTTCCTTGTTCTGGAGATGGGCACGGCCACGCCACCCCTCCTTACCCAGGGCTGCTCTCAGAGAAGCTCCTTCCCAGCTCAACTCCCACATCTACTCTCGCAGGACCTGTTCCCTTCAGAGACAGCGCATACTGCAGATGTTCAGATGGACCAGCTATCTGAGTGATGGGAGACTTCGGGGGTGCGGGTGAGGTGGGAGCCCTCTTAATCTTGTGGTTTTTGCATGTGGCTAATCAGGTATTGCCTATATAGCAGTAGAGGTACAAGAAGAGTGAGAGAAATGTTTTAAATGACTACTTATCAGATATACTTCTATTGTAGCTAATGGAAGATGATGGTACACCATCTATTCTAATGTGAGCTGCGGTCTCAGAAACATTTGACAGTCGCTAGATTGAATAAGCAGGTTTACTATTAACAAGCTGCTGGAATGACCTCCCCAGTCCACTCAGGGCTTTTTTTCCTCTGCCTGGAGGACAGAGTTGGACTAGTACCTGCCTGGGAGCCTTGCCTGATGGATAGGCAGGGCACGCCCCTCTCCTCTGTTCCCACAGCCCTGTGCACACCTATGTCTGTGCACCCATCTGTCTCCCTCATGTGATTGGGAGCAACTTTTGCTGAGGCTGTACAGACTTTTTGCTCTTTTTCCTTGGCATATAGTAGGGACTCAACGGCTTTTTAAGGAAGATTTAGTAGAAATCAGTAAAGTAGGGGATACTAAGAATTCGTACCTCACACAGCTGTTGAGTGGAGTAAATGAGTTTACATGTATAGCATAGTGCCTGAGTGCTCAGTAAAGGTGAACTATTGTTAATTACATGGCCATGGTGGGTCATGCCTGTAATCCCAGCACTTTGAGAGGCTGAGGCAGGTGGATCACTTGAGGTCAGGAGTTCGAGACCAGCCTGGCCAATATGGTGAAACCCCGCCTCTACTAAAATTACACAAAACAGCAGCTCGTGGTGTCAGGCACCTGTAATACCAGCTACTTCAGAGGCTGAGGCAGGAGAATTGCGTGAACCCAGGAGGCGGAGGTTGCAGTGAGCCGAGATCAGGCCATTGCATTCCAGTCTGGACAACAGAGTGAGACTCTGCCTCAAAACAAAAACAAAAACAAAAAAAACAATTACAGATACATAATTCCTATCTGCAATTCTGAAATCCCAAAAGCTATAATAACCAAAAGTTACTTTGCCGGCAAAATGTGACCCAACTGAAACTAATTTGGGCCTTAGGCTTCATGGACAAAGAAGCCCTGGGTGGCTACCCAAGGACCTCACTCTACCATCTGAGCAGAGTGCCTTTACCATTGTTGCCTAGTGGGATGAGGTCACTACTAAGAACAAATAGCAGCTGTATGTTTCCCATACTCCTCCTTTCTGAGTGAGAGTTTTAATTTTCCTTTGCCACCACTGTATATTGGGAGCAAAGAGGCAGTCTTTATTTACAGGTCACTAGGTGGTAAGAAGCAGTATCTGGACCTGATGAAGAGAGCTGCACATACCCAGAGATCCCAGACTTTGAATGGGATGCAGAAATTTACAAGGGACGGAGTGGGCCCTACTTATAGCAAGAAGAGTATGCATGGGTAACCGGGAAGCTAGAGGGCAGATGGTGACACATGACATAGATGAGGCTCCTCACCATCCACTGCATTCTCCATCTAGTGTGCAGCAGCGGAAAAGCAAAAATGAATATCCCAGGATCCCTTGCAATTCAGGTTCAAAATGCAATTTAGGTTCTACCTACGACTTGTACTCAAGTGCTTTGATTTGGAACTGGGTCATATGGAAAGCAGCAAGATGCAGGGTATGTGTTTTGCAGATTGGTGGCATAGGTGATGTGCTCTTGAGTTGGGCACTGTGGTAATGGCTTTTTGAATACAGTAGTTCCCCCTTATCCTTCAGGGATAGGTTTCAAGACCCCCAGTGGATGCTGGAAACTGCAGATAGCACCAACCCTCATATATCCTGTTTTCCTATACATACATACCTATGATATGGTAATTTATAAATTAGGCACAGTAAGAGATTAACAGCATACCTAATAATATAATAGAACATGTATGACAATATTCTGTAATAAAAGTTATGTGAGGCCAGGTGCGGTGGCTCATGCCTGTAATCCCAGCACTTTGGGAGACCAAGACAGGCAGATCACCTGAGGCTGGGAGTTCGAGACCAGCGTGACCAACATGGAGAAATCCCATCTCTATTAAAAATACAAAATTAGCCAGTCATGGTGGTGCATGCCTGTAATTCCAGCTACTTGGGAGACTGAGGCAGGAGAAATGCTTGAACCCAGGAGGCAGAGGTTGTGGTGAGCCAAGATAGTGCCATTGTACCCCAGCCTGGGCAACAAGAGCGAAACTCTGTTTAACAACAACAACAAAAAAGACAAGACAAAAAAAGTTACATGAATAGTGTCTCCATCACTCAAAATGTCTTATCGTTCTGTACCTCAGGTAACTGAAACTGCAGAAAGAGAAGCTGTGGATAAAGGGGGACTACTGCGGCTGGTTCTGGAGCCAGCAGCTGCTGTGATAGCTTCCTGATGAAGGCAGACACAGCAGCTCCTCTGATGGTTTGCCATATGGTTTTGGGAGTCATTTGTGGAAGTCTGGTCTAGAGTCTACTTCTTCAGTTCTCCAGTGATCTGGAAACTACCTAAAATCCTATAATAAATCACTTTCTGTTTCATTTACCTAGAGCAGATTATGCTTTCTGCAACTGAACCCTGGCCAGCACAGTCAGCTAACTGGTAAAGAAATCCAGCGCCAGCCCTCTTATTTTAACCAGGAGCAAGCTCCCATGCACCCAAGAGACCCCTGTTCCTAGATGGTTCTGGCAGAGAATGAACTCTTTCCGCAGCTGAGCACATGTATGTTTGCTCCTCAAGGAGAGAGAAACGACAGTCTGCCACAGGCACATATATGAGTGGCAATGGTGGTACTTTTTATGTTTTAGCCTCTGCCGTTGATATTTTGTGTTGGTCCAGGTAGAGTAGAACTAAACTCTTTTTTTTTTTTTTTTTTTTTTTTTACACACTCTCTGAGAGCTGTAAAATAAAAAGGCCATTTGTATTTTAAAAATAACTTTTGGTTTTAGAGAAATAAAGCATGATGATTTTCTGACCTGAAATAGGTAAAATGCTTCCAATTCAGAATGTAATTTATAAACAGCACAATTTCCCTCCCATTTGCAGGACATACTGTCTACCTTAGTATAAAAAGAAGTGCAGTTTTTCTCTGTTTCAGCTGCGTTTGTTATCACAAACACTGGGGAAGCATCCACCAATATATGGCTGCATTGTTTGTAGGCTCTAACTCTAACATTTCGGCTGTTGTTTAATGACAGAGGGCTTGGCTCTGAGCCACAGGCAACATGGACTGGTTCTCCTCACAGTACTGGGTCTGCTCTGAAAGGGCTTTTCTGCCAACAAAGGACAGGTGGCACATTAAGCACACAACAGCTGTTCTCAAAGGGCAAAGAATGTAACTGCTCCTCCCAGAGCCATCCTTTCTCCCTGCCTGGATGCAGGGCCAGACGCTTCCTCTGCACAACTGGTCATCCATCAGACGTTTATACAGGGACCTTTTGGAGGGATCAGTCCCTTCTGTCCTCACATTTCCTAGAACAGAAGCAGCGGTGGCCACTCCTGCTGTCACTCCTGGAAACTCAGACCAATGAACTGCAGTAATGGTGTGTGTCTTACCTCCCACATGGAGGTGATGACGCCCTACTTAGGTTCTTCATGTCCGTTCTGATAGTCCCATCTTTTCCTGGTTATTGATAAAGAGTCACCATTGACTTTGTCATGTCACATCATTACATTTCTTGTGACTTTCATCTTTTTTCTAATAAACTTTTAATTTTAGGCCCACATTAGATTTACAGAATTACTGTGTAGAAGACAGAGTTCCTATGTATTCCATGTTGTTTAATGAGAGAGGGCTTGGCTCTGAGCCACAGGCAACAAGGACTGGGTATCCCACACAGCACTGGGTCTGTGCAGGATACAATTTCCTGTCTTATTAACACCTTCTTCCATTAGTATGGTACATTTGCTATACTTAATGATCTGATAGTGATACATAATTATTACCTACAGTCCATACTTGGTTTTTACCTAATGTCCTTTTACTGTCCCAGGATCCCATTTGGGACACATTACATTTAGTCATCACGTCTCCTTAGGCTCCTCTGGGCAGTGACAATCTCAGGCTTTACTTGTTTTTGACGACCTTGACGGTTTTGAGGGATGCTTAACCTGCATCTTTTCAGAGTTTTCCTAAGAATCACAGAAAACTGTCATTTGGAAAAAGGTATCAGTAGGATCATGAGCCTCCAAAACAAGACCTAAGTGTCCTGAGGTTACAGACGGATGAAGTCAGGGGTGCTCTGCCCAGTGGATGCCCCACTGGCTACCAAGGACATTCCTGTGAAGGATCCAGCAGAGCAGCTCCCCAGCCTGGCTGTTACATTCAAATGGGAGAATTGTACAAAGTACAGATTTCCAGGCTTTGGCCCAAGTGTACTGGATTAGAATCTCTAGCAATGGGGCCTTGGATTCTGTATTTTTTTATCCTTTAAAAAATACTAATGCTAATTATTTTTAATACTGGCAATTATAAAGAAAACATGGCCTATAATCTGTTAGTATTATTAATATAAATAAAAGTATAAATGTGGAAAATTTAAACAGTAGTCAAAAGTCCAAAATGAAAACTGAGTGTCCCCCATAATGTAAACATGCTCTAGAAGCACTCTGGTTGCTCCCTTTTTTTTTATTGTTTTTTGTTTGTTTGTTTGCTTGCTTTGGAATTTGCATTTCAACAAGCTTCCTAAAATATGTCAGTGTAACTGGAAAACTGGAACCCACTACTATAGAAAAAATGAAAAATTCAGCTGTCGGGGAGCACGATGTCCCTTTCAGTGCCGACTGCCCTTATGTGATCATAAAGCCATGCTCTTCCCCTTCTCCACTGCACAGGCCAGTAGTAGAGCCCTCAGATGGGCAGACATCTGCATGGAGAGCAGCCTGTGACAGCCTGGGGGATGCTGGCACCAAGCAGCATGAGGAGGACACTCTCATTAAGGGAGAGAGGGGCAGCCTGGAGTGGGGAGAAAGAGCCCAGGCAAGGGAAGGCCATCCCTCCAGAGGACAGATCCAGTGTAGGGAGTGAGAACCTGGATGCAGAGAGGAGGGCATGCATGTGGATGCAGCCTGAGGAGGTATGTCAGAGCCCAAGCAGGGAGAGGCAGGCATGGGAGTCCACATGGAGGGGTGGCCTGGGGCCCGCGGGGAGGAGGAGGGCATCCCTGTGGGCGGGTGTCTCCATGAGTGGAGTCAGAGCCTGAATGGAGGGTGTTCATGTGGGGGAAGGGGTGAATGCAGTGGTGATGGCCAGCTGGTTATGTATGGGGGGATAAATCAAATAAATATAACAAGGGTAATGGGAGTCCAGTTTCCTAACTGTTGGAGAAGGCAGTTACTAGCAAGAACAGGGAGAAGGCTCGAATAAACCCTGGATACCCTACAATTAGAAGAATCAGTATGAACTTATGGATTTAAATATATATTTAGCTGCATTTTATTTATAAAAATATTTGATATAATACATAAAATAGATATGCATGTAATATACCTACATATACATTTTCACATATATGTACATGTACACATAAATTTGTGAATGTGTTTTCAGTGGGCCTGGGGGCAGTGACACTCCAATGGCAACAGGTACATCTAATGCCCAGATCTTGGCTTTAATGTCATTTTCCACTAAAAATAATCAGGGATCCTTAGAGAAATGACTGATTTCAGGGCTGGGACAGACAAAGGACATGATGAGCCTAGAACATCTTGTGCCAGAAATCAAAGACGTATTCAAAGGCTGATGAGGACATATCCAAAGAACACAGGAGCCAGGCTGAGGAGACTCTGGTGAAATTTGGAACACTCTGAGCTTCACAACAAATAATGTCAGTAACAAAGTATATCCCACTGAATACACAGGAAGTTACGATCTCATAGTAAAAAAACAATGAAAAAAATGAAAATGTGATGAAGGATTTTTAGTTTCAAAGTACCTTCCATAAAATATTTATTAATTAAAAGAAAAAAACAAGCAACTTCAAGTAGAAAAGCTCAGAAGATATTGCTTACTCAAAGGATTAAAAAAAAAAAAAAAATCATTAGGCCAGGCACTGTGGCTCAAGCCTATAATCCCAGCACTTTGGAAGGCTGAGGCAGGAGGGTCACTTGAGTCCGGGAGTTCAAGATCAGCCTGGGCAACATAGTGAGACTCTCATCTCCACCCCCCCAAAAAAAAAAAAAAGATTAAAAAATTAGCTGGGTGCGGTGGACAATGCCTGTGGGCCCGGCTAGTTGGGAAGTTGAGGTGGGAGGATTGCTTGAGCCCGCCAGGTCAAGGTTCCATGATCATACTACTGCACTCCAGCCTGGGCTACAGAGCGAGGCACTGTCTTTAAATAAACATCATCAGTAATGGCACATACTGAAATTGTGTGCTCATGACAGGACGCAATAAAAAGAACTCACCATCACTTCTGTGATATTCCTGTTTGTATTTGTTATGTACCTTAAGCCAGTATTTATTATGTCACAGTTTCTGGAGGTCAGGGATCTGAGAATGGCTTAATTTAATAGTTCTGGTTCCAGGTGTCCCATGAGGGTGTAGTCAATCTGTTGATTACAGCTACTGTCAACTCAAGGCTTAACGGAGGCTGGAGAATCCTTTTCCAAGTTGTCTCACTTGGTTGACAGGCTCCAATTTCTCACTAGTTGTTGGCTGGACACAACAGTTCCTTATGGGCCTATCCACATGGCTGCTTACAACATGGAAGCTTGTTTCCCAGAGCAAGTGATCCAAGAGATAACTTTCACAACCTAGTCACTTCTGCTATATGCTCGTGGTCACAAAGACCAATTCCGGCACAATGTGGGAGGAGATTACATGAGGATATGAATAACAGGAGGTGTGGCCAACTTGAAGGTTAGCTACCACACTGTTATCCCCTGATTTATAAGCTGAAGATAATCATAAACCCAAATCAATGCCTATTCTATAAAATAACTGGCCTGCATTCTTCAGCGTGGCAAGGTCATAAAAATCAAGGAAGAGTGGAGAACTTTTACCAGAATGAAAAAGGCTAAAGAGACGTGACAACTAAATGCAACATCAGATGCTGGACTGGATCCTTTTGCAATTAGGGACATTTTTGGGAGTACTGGCAAAAACTTGAATGGGTTTCGAGGATTAGAAAGTTGCAGTGTACTGAGGTTAATTTCCTGATTTTCCTGATTGTATTGTGATTTTCTAGGAGAATATTCTTATGTATAAAAATACCCACAAAAGTGGTAGGGAGAGAGAGGATATCAGGCCTGAAACTCACTCTCAAATGATTGGTAGTGGGGAGGGAATGGTCTCTGTTTTGTTATGGTAACTTTTAGATAAGCTTGAGATTTTCAATTTAAAAATGTATATAAATTAAAGGGACCTATAAGAGAAATTTAAAATTGTCTAGGTTAAAAAATTAGGTAGAATTATATGAAACTGCTATTTTTGTAGCTAAAAAGTGTAAATATTAGTGATTTCATATGGTACCATTTAACATGAGAAAATTACAACAAACTAATCAACACCAAAGATAATGAAATTCTAGATTTACATAAGAATACAAAATGATTCTGTGCCCTTTCGAGGATCTCTCTCCTGTAGTTACTCACCCTGTCCAGTGCCCAGCATCTGTCTCTGCCATCAGCATACAGAGAATCTGCTGTGTAACGCCTGTCTGAGGAATGATCCTTCCTCAAGTTCATATTCCCCTCCAGAAACTGTCCTATTCCTCTGTACCTTTTTATAGTAACATTTTTTGAAAGAATGGCTTCTACTCCTGATGTCCTCTTACTTCCCATTTTTTCCTGAATTCATTCCAAGTGGGCTTCCAAGGTTACCACCCATAGAAACTCTCTCACCAGGGTCATTAATAACCTTCCTGTTGCCTAAACTAATAACCATTTTTCTGTATTCTACACTGCTGCCCATTTTCCTTCTTGAAACACTTTTTTCTCTTAGCTCCCATGAAACCAACTCCTCTTGAGTTTCCTCCTATTTCCCTCTTTGCTTATATCCTTGTCCACTACAATTCAGAAAGGATCCACGGTCATCTTTTAGAGATGTAAATCAGAGATGCAGCTCTCTACTTAAAACCCTCTGGATGGTTTCAGAGGAACAGCTAAGCTCCTGTGAGAGGCTCCCTGAGATCTGGCCCCTACCTATGCCTCACTCCATCCCATAGCACATGCCTCTGTGCCTTTGACCCAAGCTTCCGCTTGCATATTAGTCCATTTTTACACTGCTATGAAGAACTGCCTGAGACTGAGTGATTTACAAAGGAAAGGGGTTTGCTTGACTCACAGTTCAGCATGGCTAGAGAGGCCTCAAGAAATTTACAATCATGGAAAAGGGGAACAAGGCACCTTCTTCACAAGCTGACAGGAAGGAGAAGTGACAAGCGAAGGGAAAGAGCTCCTTATAAAACCATCAGATATCAAGAGAACTCACTATCACGAGAACAGCACGGGGGAAAAACCCCTCCCATGATTCAATTACCTCCACCTGGTCTCTCCCTTGACCCATGGGGATTATAATTCAAGATGAGATTTGAGCAGGGACACAAAGCCTAACCACATCAGCTTGCTTCTCAAACATGCCAAGTTTATTCCTGCCCTGGTCTTTTGTGTATGTTCTCTCTGCTTCAAACACTCTTCCCCAGTCATCTCATGTGGACTGCTCTTCTTCATTAAGTTCTCAGCTTAAACATTAACTTCTCAGAGAGAACTTTCCTCTAAGCCTAATTTAAAACAGCTCCTGACCTGTACCTGCTCCAATCACTCTCTCGCATTCCCCTGCTTTGTGTTCTTCAGGGCATTTACCCTAATATGAAACCGTCTTACTTATGTATTTATTAGGTCAATACCAGTCTGCCTACCCTAAAACAGAAGGGCCCTGGGGAACCTTGTCAGTCTTGTTCTTTACTGTGTCCCCAGTGACTAGAACAGTGCCGGACACATAGTAGGTGCTTAGGTATTTGGTGAATAAATGAATCACCTACTTTCTGTTTCAAGCTGTTAATGATTCCAACTATTAGATGACTTGTGGCTATGATAATAATTATAGATTCTTTAAAGGACCTCTATTCCAATCATCTTGTCCAACCTCAAACCAAATGAAGATGCTCTCCATCACATTGCTGGTAGAAGGTGATCTGCCTCTGCTTGAGTACTCGCAGTAATGGAGACCCAGGACTTTTGATCATGGGATGTTTACAGGCCATTGTCGATAGCTCTGGTTGTTAGAAAGATGTTCTCTTCAGCACTCTAAATCTTCCTCCCTATATGTTCCACTTACTGGTCCCTGAAGCAACTCAAAAAGCCCTGCTTCACTTGACAGTGATTCAAATGTTACTTGCGGGAATGATCACACAATTCCTAATTCTTTTCTCTGAGATAAATACTCCCAGTTATCTCAACACTGCACGTGACATGAAAAATTATCCAACACTGCACATGAGAAAGGTCTGTGAAATTTTACCAGCTTGGTTTTTTAAAAAATAAAACCTTTCTAAGCATCTTATCTGGGAACTACAACACAAGAGTGTCCTTGGATATTCCGAGAATGTGGTCTCATTTCTCACAGCTGTCTTTCTGTTCTCTTAACAGCCTGGTTCTCTGCATCACACTCTTTCTGATACTGAGGGAACTGGGACAACTATAGACAGCCAGGCCTATATCTTTCCTGGGACAAAGCTTACCTTTTTCAGTATGTATTTTTCTACGTTTTCATTTCTAAACCAATTTTATATTTAGTAAGATGAGGGAAAACTTGGACTGCTCATGAATAAGCTTTGTGGCAAGGACTCTTTGCTGAGGGCACTAAACAACTTATTGCATGAGGATTCCATAAGTGAACACACAGTTTGGATCTTACTTCCCATTGGGCTTTGAATGTGTGTGCAGCACAGGAGGAAGAACGTCTGCCATGGCTAAACAGGCAGCATTTTAGTGATGATTTGTACCCTTCACGTGACGTAGACAACTGAGTGTGCATACAATAAATATTATTGAATGAAGCAGTGAGCAAGGGAATAAATGAACCAATTAACCAGATGATCCCAGAACTAATGCTGTAGCCCAAGCACCAGCAAGGCAGCCACGATCTGGACAGGCAAGGCATGCCTCACAGCTCAGCAGTGGAAGGCATGGGATCAGATCCCAGGGCACCTGATTCTCTGGCCTAGAATTCTTTCCACGGATTTATGCTACCTCTCTTTTTGGGCACCTGTGCAAATGAATTTCCAGTTAACTGGATAAGTACAAAGAATTTTGTTTTTAATAACTAAGTTCCCTACATCAACTTCCCTACATCCATATACCCTGAATGAGTATTCTAAGCCAATCACCATCAGCTCATAGCCTGGCAGTAACGTACTTAGGGGTTAGCATATGACCCAATCCTGGACATTTGGGCATGAGAAATTTGCTGAGTAGGTTCTGGGACTCCTTGCTCCTAAGGAGGAGACACAAAGTCAGGGTTCCCCTTCTTCCCTGGGCACTACTGTGTCTTACTGTGGCACCTGGAACTGCTGCGGCCATCTTGCTACCAGTCTGAGGATGGGGCAACACTGAGAATGGGGCAGCAGAGAGATGGAAAAACCTGCACATTTCATGATCACACGAAGCCCCTGAATCCACCAACTCTGGAGCTTGCCCATCTGCAATCTTTCAGGGAAGTAAGATAATAAATTATCTTACAGTTTAAACCAGTTGAGTGAGAGGTTCTGTTAGTTGGAACTGAAAGCATCCTAAGAAGTTCAGACCAGTTTTTGATAGAACCCTTTAAAAAGAGAACATCTGCTGCCCGCATTCCTTAAAAAATAATAAATCATAGGAAATAACATTCCTTTAACCAGTCACAGATATCATTCTGCTGGCAAATACCGAGCAAGGCTATAACATAATAATGTCCCTGGTTGCCTTAGTAATGCATATTGACATAAATAATCAAATACTCTATGCGAACAAGTTCTCAAACTTTTCAGTCTCAGAATCCCTTCACACGCTTAAAAGCATTACTGAAGACTCCAATTAGCTTTGGTTAATATGGATGATATCTAGTGATATTTACCATATAAGACATTAAGACAGAAGTTTAAAAAATCTTTATTAAAATGACAAACCCAATACATGATAGCATAAACAACTTCTTAATGAAAAACTACTATATTTTTAAAACAAAAAAATTAGTGGCAAAAGAAGCAATGTTTCACAGCTTGCGAATCTTTTCTATATCTGGCTTAACAGAAGACAACTGGATTCTCAAATCTGCTTCTGCAAAATCTGTCATGATATACATTGTTCTGGTTGGAGTGTATGAAGAAAACAGGGCCTCCCAGAGACATGCGGTTGGAAAAGGAAACAGTGTAAGCCTTCAAATACTTTTATTTGATACTACAAGAAAATCTGACAAGTTTCTTAAAGGTTAGTTTCAATGTATAACTGAAACTATCAATGAACTTCTCATACTCTCTTATCCATTGATGCATGCCACACTTGGAATGAATGCTTTTTACCCATGCATGAGTTTTAACAGCATGTATTGGTCACTTGGAAAATACTGGTTCACCCAGATATGATGATCTTCTAAACGGTAACATCTCATTACACATCAAAAAATCACGTTTGTTAAGATTGCTACTGATCTCATTAAAAAATCTTTTTTTTTTTAAATTTATTTATTATTATTATACTTTAAGTTGTAGGGTACATGTGCATAACGTGCAGGTTTGTTACATATGTATACTTGTGCCATGTTGGTGTGCTGCACCCATCAACTCGTCATTTACATCAGGTATAACTCCCAATGCAATCCCTCCCCCCTCCCCCCTCCCCATGATAGGCCCCAGTGTGTGATGTTCCCCTTCCTGAGTCCAAGTGATCTCATTGTTCAGTTCCCACCTATGAGTGAGAACATGCGATGTTTGGTTTTCTGTTCTTGTGATAGTTTGCTAAGAATGATGGTTTCCAGCTGCATCCATGTCCCTACAAAGGACGCAAACTCATCCTTTTTGATGGCTGCATAGTATTCCATGGTGTATATGTGCCACATTTTCTTAATCCAATCTGTCACTGATGGACATTTGGGTTGATTCCAAGTCTTTGCTATTGTGAATAGTGCCGCAATAAACATACGTGTGCATGTGTCTTTATAGCAGCATAATTTATAATCCTTTGGGTATATACCCAGTAATGGGATGGCTGGGTCATATGGTACATCTAGTTCTAGATCCTTGAGGAATCGCCATACTGTTTTCCATAATGGTTGAACTAGTTTACAATCCCACCAACAGTGTAAAAGTGTTCCTATTTCTCCACATCCTCTCCAGCACCTGTTGTTTCCTGACTTTTTAATGATCGCCATTCTAACTGGTGTGAGATGGTATCTCATTGTGGTTTTGATTTGCATTTCTCTGATGGCCAGTGATGATGAGCATTTTTTCATGTGTCTGTTGGCTGTATGAATGTCTTCTTTTGAGAAATGTCTGTTCATATCCTTTGCCCACTTTTTGATGGGGTTGTTTGTTTTTTTCTTGTAAATTTGTTTGAGTTCTTTGTAGGTTCTGGATATTAGCCCTTTGTCAGATGAGTAGATTGCAAAAATTTTCTCCCATTCTGTAGGTTGCCTGTTCACTCTGATGGTAGTTTCTTTTGCTGTGCAGAAGCTCTTTAGTTTAATGAGATCCCATTTGTCAATTTTTGCTTTTGCTGCCGTTGCTTTTGGTGTTTTAGACATGAAGTCTTTGCCCATGCCTATGTCCTGAATGGTACTACCTAGGTTTTCCTCTAGGATTTTTATGGTATTAGGTCTAACATTTAAGGAATCCAACTTACAAGGGATGTAAAGGACCTCTTCAAGGAGAACTACAAACCACGGCTCAGTGAAATAAAAGAGGACACAAACAAATGGAAGAACATACCATGCTCATTGATAGGAAGAATCAATATCGTGAAAATGGCCATACTGCCCAAGGTAATTTATAGATTCAATGCCATCCCCATCAAGCTACCAATGACTTTCTTCACAGAATTGGAAAAAACTGCTTTAAAGTTCATATGGAACCAAAAAAGAGCCCGCATCTCCAAGACAATCCTAAGTCAAAAGAACAAAGCTGGAGGCATCACGCTACCTGACTTCAAACTATACTACAAGGCTACAGTAACCAAAACAGCATGGTACTGGTACCAAAACAGAGATATAGACCAATGGAACAGAACAGAGTCCTCAGAAATAATACCACACATCTACAGCCATCTGATCTTTGACAAACCTGAGAGAAACAAGAAATGGGGAAAGGATTCCCTATTTAATAAATGGTGCTGGGAAAATTGGCTAGCCATAAGTAGAAAGCTGAAACTGGATCCTTTCCTTACTCCTTATACAAAAATTAATTCAAGATGGATTAGAGACTTAAATGTTAGACCTAATACCATAAAAAATCTTAAGTATTGTTCATGGTGGTAGATACACGTTTTCAAAAATTCTGATTTTCACTTAAAAGATCTAACTTCATCACTGGTAACAAATACTGTAAACTGTTTTTCTTGAAGTGACAAGCTTACTTTGTTCATTTTTGAGAAAGTGTCTGTCAAATATCCAAGCCCAAAGAAACACAGTTTGTCTGTCAGTCGTTATCTCAATTGGTGTTCGGTGAAAAAAAGCAATGAGTTAGCTCACAAAAAAAAAAGCAATGAGTTAGCTCACAACTTAGACAATCACCACACAAGTCCTTTTCCTCAAGACAACCATAGTACTTTGAAATACAAGTTTTATGATAAGCAAGAAATGCTTTATGCATATTTTCCATTTTATCACAAAGAATACTAAAAAGACATGCATTCAAGTGTTGATAATTTTTACTGCTTTGTCAAGACTTAATAAAACTGGCATTTTTTTCTTTCTCTTTCTCTTTCTCTCTCTCTCTTTTTTTTTTTTTGCTTTGAGTGTGTAAGAGTGAAGAAAATAATGATCACCAATACACTTTGGTGCCACTGCCGCTTTATGTTTTCTATCTTTTCCCTCTTCTTCCTTTGGTGACAAGTTGCTAGCCATTTGCTCACATGGATATTTGCTACTCTCTCCATGCTTCCTGTGGGTGCTCCTCCACTTTTAGCTGAACCCAGTAGGTGCCCAGGTTAGGTAAATTCCAGATGCCTGGCTCAGCAGATTGTGTTATTGGACTTCCTGTCTGAGTCCCAAAGAAATGAATTTGAATGCCAGCTTTACTACTTAAAAGTAACTCTGATCTGCTCTGTTCAGAACAGAGGGCTCAGAAATAACACCACACATCTACAACCAGCTGATCTTTGACAAACCTGACAAAACAAGCAATGGGGAAAGGATTCCGTATCTAATAAATGGTGTTGGGAAAACTGACTAGCCATATGCAGAAAACTGAAACTGGACCCCGTTCTTACATCTTATACAAAAATTAACTCCAGACGGATTAAAGACTTAAACGTAAGATTTACAACCATAAAAATCCTAGAAGAAAACCTAGGCAATACCATTCAGGACACAGGCATGGGCAAACACTTCAGGACTAAAACACCAAAAGCAATAGCAACAAAAGCCAAAATAGACAAATGGGATCTAATTTAACTAAAGAGCTTCTGCATAGCAAAATAAATGATCGTCAGAGTGACCAGGCAACCTACAGAATGGGAAAAAATTTTTGCAATCTATCCATCTAACAAAGGTCTAATATCCAGAATCTACAAGGAACTTAAACAAATTTACAAGAAAAAAACAAACAAAAAAAGTGGGAGAAGGATATGAATAGATACTTCTCAAAAGAAGATATTTATGCGGCCAACAAATATATAAAAAAGCTCATCATCACTGGACATTACAGAAATGCAAATCAAAACCACAATGAGATACCACCTCATGCCAGTTAGAATGGTGATCATTTAAAAGTCAGAAAACAACAGATGCTGGAGAGGATGTGGAGAAATAAGAACGCTTTTACACTGTTGGTGGGAGTGTAAATCAGTTTGACCATTGTGGAAGACAGTGTGGCGATTCCTCAAGAATCTAGAACAAGAAATACCATGTGACCCAGCAATCCCATTATTGGGTATATACCCAAAGGATTATAAATCATTCTACTATAAAGACACATGCACATATATGTTTATTGTGACACTATTCACAATAGCAAAGACTTGGAACCAACCCAAATGCCCATCAATGATAGACTGGATAAAGAAAATGTGGCACATATACACCATGGAATACCAGAAAGCCATAAAAAAGGATGAGTTCATGTCCTTTGTAGAGACATGGGTGATGCTGGAAACCATCATTCTCAGCAAACTAACACAGGAACAGAAAACCAAACACTGCATATTCTCACTCATAAGTGGGAGGTGAACAACGAGAACACATGGACACAGGGAGGGCCTGTCGGGCGGCTGGGGGCTAAGGGAGGGATAGCATTAAGATAAATACTTAATGTAGATGACGGGTTGATGGGTACAGCAAACCAGCATGGCACATGTATACTTACCTAACAAACCTACATATTCTGCACATGTATCCCAGAACTTAAAGTATAATTTAAAAAAAAAAAAAAATGAACTACTGACCCTCTCCAGGACTCTTCTTATAAAAATCAGAGGATGGAATCGGATGATCTCTAATCATCTTCCAGTTCTCAAATTTCATAGTCCTAATACACTAAACACACACGTGCAAACACACACACACTCGCGTGTGCACACATGTGCGCACATTATGGGACATCTTGAAAATGCCATATTGCACCTCTCCACACAAGTCTGATTATCCCTTTGTATCTCTAGAAGTCATTATAGAGGCATTTTGGGAATAAATAAGTATGTGAATAATTCAGATTACACCAGTTGAGTTTCTTATTATGGGACTGCAGGGAAACATATCCAAGGTTCCAGGTAAAAAAACAAAAATTAAAGGTTAAACAATAAATCTAATAAACTAAATTTAATCACCTATATGACTTATAAACAAACTAGTAACTGATTCTGTTAAAGCATGACAAAGTCTAAGAGTTAAAACTGTTCAAAACAAGTAAAAGCAAAATCTTTAGGTCAATAGGAATAAAAATGAACAGATAAGAGTGTGCAAAACAAAGTTACTGGCCTAAGAAGCTTCAATATAATTTTATGTAAAGTTGTCAAAAGCCATCTAAAATTATATTTTTTTGTTCTTTTTCTATCTGTTAAACATTTACTGATGCTTCTGAGATTATCAGAACAATTTTCCTAGCTCTATTCTATTATCAAAAATAAATGTATTTGAGCACACTAACTCTATTTAATTTACTTTTGTATGTTCAAATCACATGATAAATGAGATACCAGTTTAGCTATTTATGTTTTGAAATAAACCTAAAAGAATTTTATTTTAAAAAACTAATACATTTCTCTGACGTATAATGCTTTAAAAGCATGAATTGATTTTATGTTGACATTAATACATTTTTAACATAAAGAGTAAAATAAAATTGTTAAGAAAGTCAAGAGAGTCTCAATTACTTTTCTGTTCTGAATAAGGACAGGATACATTTTATTCAGACATTTCAGGATTTAATTAGGATTCTGGTGACATCACACATACGGAATAGAAACTGTGACCCTTTAGTAATGGATGTAAAACCATCTTATAAAGAGTGTTTTTGCAAGTTAACAGAAAGTGGGTTTGAGAGGCAAGGTTTTTAAGAATACACAAATTTCTACTCTTTCCAAGTAAGATCAAACCACAATAGTTTTCTAAAATCACAGGATTCTAAAAGTAAGTTAAACATAAAAACAAAGCAAATCCTCTTTTAGAGCTTCATGTATTTGGAAACAATAGGCAAATGCAAATCAGGAAATCATGGTTCTCTTCTAGTTCTGTTGATCAAGGGACTTCAAGAGCTAATTACCTATGGGAGGAAATTGTCTCATCAAGAGCTTCAGACATTTGGTAGCAGTAGGGAATCTAAAATCAGAAAACCATAGTCCATTTTAGCCTGTCCTTCTAATACAATGTGTAACTTAACTAATAAGGACGGCAGTAGTTTGCCAGTTGGGAAAATCAAGAGATGTCTGCCCAGAACTCTGAGCTGCTACACCTAAAACTGAAAATAAACCATAGTAAAGTAAAAACTTACAAATACTTATCATTTGCCTTGCCATTTGCTCCAATTTGTTAACCCTTGCATCTCTCCCTCACAATTACTGCACAAAATTCCTACAAGAGTTAAAATTGTTGAATGCCAAATATTCCTCATTCATAATTTAATGTTATTAGTATCATGGTAGGGACTGGGGATATAAAGACAGATAGGCCTTGCCCTCAAGAACTCAAAGTCTCTTTAGATTAGTTTTAGATTAACAATACCACATAGTGGGTTCTATTTAACAAGGACTTTCTGTTCCCATAAAATTGGGAGGGATAACAGAAAGATGTTTATATGAGCAGATCTTTAATCATGAAAATAGAATGCAACTGATTTCCAAAGTATGATTTCTCAAATTTCTTCATAAGACCCTAAGGAAAATAAGTAATAATATCAAAATACTTAACATGGAAAATTACTTATATAATATTAAAAGATCCATTGGCAAATTTTAAACACAATTTGGACTTAATGGAGTTTGTACTTTTTAAGGTTCTGAGTAACATGCAAAGGGCAGTGTGACTATATTTAAACACAAAATTGAAATGCGTTTTCTTGTATTTCAGCCAAAAGTTTATCTTAACTGAAAAGACTTCTAGTATATGCTTAGAGAAGACAAGGGCTATAAATACATCGTACCTGGACACTCATCTTCGTTGTACAAAAGGAATGGCTGTCAGGAAGCCACGGTGACACAGCACAAGGCTCAATAATCACTCCATCTGCCCCAAATCCTCCCACTCACCTTCCATACACAAAACTGATGATAATTTGGTAAACTAACAAAATAATGAAAGGTTAAACCACTAAAAAATGTGGTTCTGGTACACAGAGCAAGGAAAACCAATGAGTAATACTCCTCATATGACCACATTAGATATCTAAATCTGCTCCCCCAGATTAACCTGGCTCATGTAAAAGGTAAGAGTGTCTTATGAGACAAGAATACATTTTAAAACCATAAAGTCTTCATCTCTAACAGTAAAGAATGTTTTCCCTTTAATCTGACATGAATCCTTAGAAAATGTTTAAACACAAATGTTAAATAATCTATTTAACTTGGGCTCCTTTAGTTTAGAGAAAGTTAAAGAAATTTAACTTACTTGCTTTTTAAATCAAGAGCCAAAAAAACCTAAATTATTGAATCTCTCTAATGTAAAACCTCTTGAGGCTCAAACATATCTTAGGTTTCCCATTATTGTCTGAAACTCACCACCTTAGCTCCCAAACTTGCCCTTGTTGTATATTTGCTATCCTGGCAACTTGCCACTATAGCTGGTCAATCAAGCTATAAAACCCCTGGTCTCTCAAATATTCCTGAAACCTAATCCACTAACAAGTTTTTGAGAAGACTTATAGATTCTACCTTTGCAAAAGAATACCCCATCTCTATTTCAACTGCCAACAGCAGACTCCAATCGCTTTCTTGTCCTGATGTTTTCCAACAGATAGGTTGTTTATCGCCCTTCCTCTAATCCACTCTCCACACTACTTCCAGAGTGACCTTTCTCAAATGCAAATGTAAGCCTATCACTCCCCTGTTTAGAACACAGATTTTAGGATAAGAGCAATACTCTCTCCCTTAGTATCTCTTCCTGATCTTGTTTCTACCTGTCCCTTGGATTAAACACACTGAACTATGCATGGGTCTCCGAAAGTGGTGCAACAGGACCACCTCCCCATGTGAAGGGGGTACTTAAGCTCTGACATGAGCCCGTGAAAGCTGTCGTACATGGTATGCTTTGTACTCACCAAAATAAAATGGGCAATACGTTAAATTGTGAAAAAACAAAACAAAAACAAAAACAAAAGAATACCCAGTCGTTTTAGATACCGTAAGTTAGAAACATGAGCACCCATAACTAAATTTCATTTGTCATTCCATACGTGCTAAAAACATTCAGGATAGCCCTCCCCCCAAATTTTTACAAATTCACTTTGTTCCAATATATTTTTCTTGTTTAACAATAGCAGATGCTATTGTAGATAGTATTAAAATGAAGAGGCATTCACTTTTTTCAGTTGGTCCTTTATTTGTCTGATGGCTTTTTCATTTTGACTTTCAGCTGGGGACTTCTTACTATTTTCTTCCCTCACATGCTTATCCCAGCTCCCAGTTCAATGGAAATAATGGAAGCCTATTTTCCAAGGCCTGCATTTATTTTATCCACTATAGATGTACGACAGAAATCACTCACTCCTCTTCTCTTTTTGTAATTATCCCCAACAGGAGTCATTCACATGTCTTTCACTCATTCAACAAACAATAAGTGCCTAGATGCCAGGAACAGAGCTAAGTTTTCTAATTCTTGTGGTTCCAGAAAAGATGCATTCTTATAAATCCAAACTGTGAAGTCACCCACAGTAAGAAATACATGTTGCATGGCAAACTGGAACACACATGCTAAACTTTTGCACAGAAACATAAGTTTCATGAAACAAGACTTACTCATAATATGTGCCTTGTGGTCATACTTTATATTGTATTCAGTTCAGGGCTATTTCATTTCACTGCATAGGCCTACTAAATTAATTTCATGACTAATTTTTAGAATTGTCCGAAAAACACTGACTTAGAATATGTATGACAGGAACTTGTGTTTGGGAGTAATTACTGTATGTTTTTTAGAGCTATAAATACCCTGGAGGGGATACAGAAAGGATAGTGAGGGAGAAAGAAGAAAAGCAAAAGGAAGGCAAAAATACATGGGGAGTGGAGAAAGGTAATTAGAAATAGAAAAGATATCTGGAAAAAGTCAAAGATGGATAAGGGAAAAGAGAAAAGAAAGCAAATGTCAGGATGAAAGAGGAAGAAAGCCTATCTTGGTAATTTCTGGAGTGAGAGGAGAGGTCATATTCCAGTTTCCTTGGGCTGAGGAGCTCTTATCACTTATTATCTCCACCGGTGGAGGGAATTAGCTGATTAATCATTGATCACTGCCTCTGAGCTGCTCTAATCCGTAAACGTTTAAAGACTGTATTCCAGGTGCTTGGAAAAGATAACAAGAATTATCCATTAAGGGGGAAATACTTATTCGGCTTGTTGCACAGAGACCACCGCAGTATCTACAAAGTTCCAGATGAAATCAATGCAGCTTGGAGGTACGGGGTGTGACTTGTATGTGAAGAATGTGTTATTGAAAATTAACATCATGAAAAGTAAATGAAGTTGAGTTAATCACGGCCATTGTGTCATGCTCATCTCATCAGTGTGAAGAAGGGCTCTAATTCTGTGTGACAGCATGCTCTGATTTATAAAACACTTGCTCTGGTAGAAGCCTACACCAAGGGACATAAACCCAGTCTTGAAGTACCACTTTTTATGAGAGATTCTTAGGGGATAAATGCAACCATATGGTCCTAAAACTGTAAGCACACTTGTCGTTATTATTATTATTATTATTATTGTTATTTGAGATATAGTCTCACGTTGCAGCCCAGGCTGGAGTGCAGTGGCATGATCTCGGCTCACTGGAACCTCCACCTCCTGGGTTGAAGCAATTCTCCAGCCTCAGCTTCCCAAGTAGCTGGGATTATAGGTGCCTGCCACCATGCCTGGCTAATTTTTGTATTTTTAGTAGAGATGAGGTTTCACCATACTGGTCAGGCTGGTCTCGAACTTCTAACCTCAGGTGATCCGCCCGCCTCAGCCTCCCAAAGTGCTGGGATTACAGGTATGAACCACCATGCCTGGTCAAGCACACTTGTTTACCCTGCATTACATGTCAGTTTATCCTGAGCTGGAAGAATCCTAAAATACACAGTATTTATACAAACTCTGTGTTATATTCTGAACTATTTCTTAGAGGTGATTTTTAAAAGAGACATATTCCTGGAATAGGTGAACCATAGAAAAGCAAGCACTAATGATATGTGTTCATGCCTTTTTAACCTACCACTGATTGGCATTTGTTGCTTAGTTAAAATCTCTCAAGAACTGGTAGGAGTGTAAAATGAGAACACGTTGGTCTTGCATGAATATAGTGAATCACCGCCTGGCCCCACAGCACCCGCCCGCCAGGCACAGCAAGTCCTGCCACTCCAGTCCTTCTCACCTGGCATTTGGTCACAGGTGCAGTAGAGGCAGACTGAAGGGGAAAAAAGGCTAATAACTTGGTGTGTTTGCTTTTTCTTTTTCTCTCAGAAGGCAGCAGGGAAACAAAGAAACAGGAGGGGCAAAGGGTTTACAAGGAAGAAACACAACAGAGAAAGAACTAAAAAGTGTTCAAGGATGCCCCCTTGAAAACCAGTGGGACACGGAGGGAGCATTCTAGGGATGCTCATGGGGCCTCAGCCAGGCCCTGATGGTCATGGGTGTGATTGGGGGTGAGAGTCAGTGCATTTCAGTAAATATTTACTGAGCACTCAATTTAAGTTACTACTCTAGAGACACAAAGATGAGTTGCCCTCTAAAAATATACAACCTTGTAGGATTATAACAACCCTAAATATCAGCAACACTGATCCAGTGATGGCTAAACAACCTCCATGTGATGTTACCAAATGAGTCAAGCAAAGTATGCTTGCCCAGGAAACTTAAGTGTGTCTACATTAGGGACAGTATGTTAGGTACTGAGGAAAGAATAAAGGTATGTTCTCCTTAAGTATCTTTTAAAACTCAAGATCAACAGAGAAGAAATATTAGAATTTCTGAATATTTCTGAATATACAGGTGTCTACAAATCCAGGTCATGTCAGATGCCCAAAATGAGGTCTGTCAATGCTAATAATCCAGCATTGCTACCCCAGTGACTGGAAAGCAGCTGGTAACAACAGGCACTGGTAGCTTAGTGATGGAGATCATGGGCTCTGGAGCCATCCTGTGTAGGTTTAAATCCTGGTTCCTCTACTTGCTAGCTGTATGATCTTGGGCAAGTTACATAACTTCTCTGTCCCTCAGTTTCCCCATTTGTAAAATGGAGATGATAATAAGATCTACTTTACAGGGTTATTGTGAGAACTTAGAACAGGCTATGGTACACAGAACAGTGCCCATCACACAGTGTGTTCGGTCAATGTTGGCTGATGCCATTTCTCCCTGATCACTACCCCTATACTCAGGGAGGGGTTATGACTCACAGGGAGGGGTCACACTCACACAAACTACAGCTTAGGGTGTTTGGGCTGACAGTACAGACATTGACCAGTTTGGGGTTTAACATCCACATCTAAGCAATGTCCTGCAAGACTGTGGTTGAAAGCGTCCAGCTGTCCATCCATGTTTCTGCATGTTCATTTCAAGAGCCCCTGTTCCACTGGCTTCCTGTCAATTATTTACTGTCAATATTTTTTACATTTGGTGTTATAAATACTTCATATTTAGAAAAGAAAAAAGCGGTTTCTTCACAATTTCAAGAAAAACTGGTAAGATGAACTATCCAGAGATGGGTAGATGCGTATGTGCATGAACTTAAACTTATTACGACTCTTGAATATACTAGAAAACAAAACATAGCAAGAGGAGAATGTCAAGAATACCATATAAAAGCAATTTCTCTTGGTTGTGGCATAGCTTTAGAAATCTAAAAATGAACAGTCAACGTTTTAAGAACCTGGCTAGAAAGCACGTCCCTGTGCACACGTGCGTGCGCGCACACACACACACATCCCGCAAAACACCAAAAACATTCTTGGGCAGTTGCCATGACAACATAATGCTGAGCTACCAAGCTCTTTGTTATCTTGCTGAAAATGCTGTATAAAAACACCCTTATGACAGATTCTTTACTAATTAAGTGGAAAAGGTTAAAGAATTCTAGATCCACGTGGTTTTCATCTATACTAGGACTCAAAGGCAAATACTAAATATTTTAAGAAAAAGAATGTGAAAGTAGTAACCATTAGATGAATTACAGATCAAATCAGAAATAATGTTGAAGACAACAGTGGGGAATGTGTTGCTTTTATTTTGTATGCTATGTTCATTTCATCATCTCCTCATAAGTTGTATCATATTATTTTAATGAAATAATCACTTTGTATAATACAGTTTGGTTAATAGAATCTCTTACTAGCACATTTAAAAAGTTTCCTTCCTTGGCCATATCTATGTCAATTCATTTGAGAGCCCACAGTTCCATATGCTAAATAGTTATAACAAAACAAATTGGTCTCTAAATTAATAGGGGCTTATATACCAAACAAAAAAAAAAGACGAAAAAAAGAAAAAATAGTGTTGGCGAGAGAAAGAAGGATAAACAGCATCTTTGAAGGCTGTGATAAAATACGGTCTGGAGTTCTTTCCACTTCTCTGATTAGCCATCTCTGTTTCCCTTGTAGGTTTTTCTACGTCTCTGTCTCAGACATTAGACCCAGATCCCTGCCAAGATCAGCCGTAGAATTTTCTCACTGTAGTCTCGCTTCCTAGGCAGTCTCATCCTTAACTGGTGACTTTCTTTATTACTCATGAGCATTTACATCCCCAGCCCAGGTTCTCTTCTGAGTTCCAGATTGGTTAATCCAACTGCCTCCTAAACTTGTCCACTTTGATGCTACATTAAAGGCAAACCAGTCCTCTTGCAGTGCTCCTGACCTCAGTGAATGGCAGTTTTGAATGGTCCTAACACAGACATACTCAATACCTATGTGTTGAATGAGTAGGTGAATGAATGAATAAATCAATCAAAACTGTTACACAAACCAAAAAACCTAAGGGTCATCCTTAATAACACCCTCTTGCTCCCCATTCTCTGAGTCAGGATCTAAGTTCTGTCCATTTCACCACTTAGATTATTTTCCAGATCCATCCCATTCTCAAAATCCCCACAGCCACTACTCTCTAAAAGGCTTTTGCTGGATTACTGTAACAGTAATTACTATGAGCCATTACTAATAGTAATTACTGTGAGCCATCAATTAAGAACCCGCAGATGTGAGATACAGAGAAGTCAGACAATCAATACCTATTCAAATAAACAATTAATTGATCAAACTGATCAAACTGATTTAAGAAAAAGGAAGAGAACATTTACTAAATGTCAAGTGTATGCCAGACACTGATCTAGATGTCTCACATATACTACCTCACTGAATTTCCACAGTGAATTTTGTTTTGGAGATGGAGTCTCGCTCTGTCACCCAAGCTGGAGTGCAGTGGTACAATCTCGGCTCACTGCAACCTCCGCCTCCCGAGTTCAAGCAATTCTCCTGTCTCCGCCTCCCAAGTAGCTGGAATTACAGGCACGCACCACCATGCCTGGATAATTTTTGTATTTCAAGTGGCCACAGGGTTTCATGATGTTGCCCAGGCTGGTCTCGAACACCTGACCTAAGGTGATCCATCCGCCTCAACTTCCCAAAGTGCTGGGATTACAGGCGTGAGCTACTGTGCCCTGCCCACCATGACCCATTTTATGGAAGCAACTCAACTGAGCATATGGCATCAGAGGGGCCTCTTCTGGTCACAACCCTTTGCTTTGTTAGGTCCCAACAAGCAGTCAGTAACGATGACTATGAAGAGGATGATGACGGTGATCACTATTTGAGAACGTATTCTAGACACTACTCTAAGCACTTTGTGTGCATTATTTCATTTGAGTTTCATCACCGTCTTACAAAGTTGGTGCTATTATTCCCTTTTGCAGATGAGGAAACTGAACCACATAGCAGTTAAGTTATTTGCTCAGGGTAAAAAACTGGGAAGTAGTATGATTTGAACATAGTTCTGTTTATTTAAGACTTCACAAAACAACTGTTTAACTTATAGCAAGTTATTAGAACTGATGGGGATATATAGCTAGAAGAGACAAATCCATCCATATCCTCAAAGGTCTTGTATTAAACTTGAGCATGTCTCCAGGATCAGACCTGTTTCACCATCCCACTTCTACCCAGTGGAGGGCAGAGTTCATGGTCGGAAACCTCCACCAATGCCAAACCCACCTCCAAAGATGCATTTCAGGACCATTAGGGCTGCCAACCTCTTCCCTATCCCTCAGAGACTCAGTTTTCCTCAAGTAAGGTACCACAAGGAGATACTTTGGTGCTTATACTAATTTGGTGACAAGAGTGAATCTTTTTCTTAAAAAGTCTTTAAAGAAAGCCCTATGAGTGGTGTGAATACAAAGATTTCTTTAAAGATCTAATCTAGTACTTACAGTTTGATAACTCCATCTGAGCACCTGGAACAGGGCTGCTGGCTATTCTTGTCTTGTTTATGTTGACTCTGCCCCAACTGAACAAATCTACAAATTACAATGGATAAGAGTAAGCTAAAGAAGGGAGTACTTGCAATTAATTCAGTAGATCACACAAAATGGTGTAAGCTTTCAAATGACAGTAGTATGCTTATTTCAGAAAAGCACCTAAGAGTACTGTAAGTAACATAAGACTGCCTGATTTTAAAGTGGGCTTGTTAAAAGTAGGAAAAGGGATTCTGCTTAAAATGTAAGTCATAACCATGGATAAAAGAATGAAATCAAAAGTGCATGCCATTGAACTTCTATTAACTTAAACATGGTGCAGAACTTGAACAGAAATGTTCCTGAAGCCAGGAAGATGATCTCGCAGAGCCTCACACATCTAAGGGTGACACGTATCTAATGCGTGACATGCAGGAAGCATGGGGAAGCACGCAGGATGGTGCTGGCAGTGAGACAAGTGACATGGAATTCCTTTCCATTTTTTTAACTATTTAAAAATATTTTCTTTGAAGACTATGAAAAAGTTTACCATTTGTTTTTCATTAGCTTTTTAAAAGGTCAAGAAAGTGTTACAGAAACTACCAATTATTGTATCGTTACAGTGCTACTGAAAAACTTTCAAACAGCTTACTTTTATCCGACTTTTATCTTCAGCAAGTAAAAAATGTTGATCCATTTTTTGGGAAGAATGCCACATAGTACTGATTATTTGTACAGAACTTCAAACTTCCCAAATCAGGTGTACAATCACTGCCAGAGTTTTCTAAAAACTGGCAAGTGTATGAAGCTTTGAGGAAGTAAGTAGAAAGCTTTCAGGTCTGGTCAAATAGCAAACCAAAGACACTAGAAAAGGTGAGGGAAAAGGAAGACACAGACAGCGGGGCTCAGCAATTACAATAAAACTACAAAACCGAGAAATCCTTAGGAGTCCAAAGGTGGGCAAGGCCTAATGTAGGAAAAACAGGCAGAAGAAAGGGAAGCTGGAAGACAGGCTGCAGAAACCACTTCTAGCGTGTGGTTTCCCTTCTCCACAGTGTTCTGTGGTAGGCCAGGTGGGAGCTGTTACATGCAAGCCAGGCTAGGTCACTGTCTACTACGTGCACAAACATAGCCAGCCAACTGACTGCAGAAATGGGGTGGCACGGGCACCTGCCAATTCAGTGCAGAACTACCTGGACTCTAGCCCTGCCCTGAAACTCTCCCCTTGGGATCAGAGGAGGCACTAAGAAAGCTCCAGAGCCTAGCTGAGCCAAAAGTGGGTGTCAATCAGTCCCTGAAAATCCCCTGGTCACCCTCTGGCACAGTTACCCCACAGATACTGATGGAGGGAGAATTCCTCTGCCTACTGCAATGCCCAAGGCAGATGGAGAGGTGACATGTTCCAGGGCAGGCAAGGCAGGGAGGGAGAAGCCCAGTAAGGGGAGTGTGCCCATAGGAAGGGGTACTCACAGGGAAAGAATTGGTCAGTCCCCTGTTTCTCCCCTTCCCCCAAGGTCTGCATCATAAGCAGAGGCAGCTGATTATGATCAAGAGAACAAAAAGGAGGGAAGAGCCTAAAATACCATGGTACCCAGAAACACAGGCTATGACTCCCGGATAAGGCACTAAATGGCTCTGCTTGCTGCGCTGTTAGCCTGTAAAAGGGGATAATATCTTTTTAATCTACTACAGAACTGTCTGAAGAACAAACAAAAGAGTGTAAAGTGTTATATAATGAAAGGAGGTATTATCTTCAGAATATCAAACACAGAATTTTATTCTAGGACATGGGTTCCTCCCTCCCCTGAAGTAACCCCTTCAATCCTTGGCATATACACTCATGCCCTCTGCAATAAACAAAGTCATATTACTCAGTCACTAACTTCAGATAATTCATTCTTCAGGCAACACGGTTTGTAAAGGCCCACTTCAACTACCACAGAGTCTGGCTACAGAGTTCTGACAGCCATGATGAATAAGTACTGTGTGTTTGTGTGTCAGAGTCAGGAGGGTGTGGCTGTGCTCTGATGACTAAATTGGCTTTCAGTCAATGACGCATATTCAAAAGAGTGCAAGTTACAGGAGCTGCTTTGGCAGTCAGGAAATGCTGGGCATTTTATATTTTATATATAATAGAGTAGTTTTTATTAATTGAAACGAAAAGCTGACAATATCTAATTCAATGGATTCTGTAAATGAAATGCCCTCATTTAAAAATAACTGAAGGTCAGTGCTCATTTTATATTACACAATTTACATTTTACACACACATTTACAAATTTGTATAAGTGGAACTGTATTCATATGCAATAACCAAGTCTTCTAAATCCATGTACTAAGCTGAGGAGGTGTTTGCAATGTTCTCATCAGGCTCATGGGGATTTCTGAGTGAAGGATTCTTTTGAGAATCTGCTATCCTCTCAAAAGGACACACAATACACACGAAAATATGCACACGATTTCAGAGAATGCCTTATGGGTATCCCCTCCTTTCAACTAGATTTTCCTAATAAAGGCCTATAACACTGTGAATTAGCATCTTATTATTACTATTTTCTTTTTCCTCCTCAGTCACCACTCCCACCAGCATCTAGGACCTAAAGTGATGCAAGGTCCTCATTTGTTAACATCTCAGATTTATTTTGTGAGAAGGGACTTTGATCTTGAGGATTTAGAAATGCAGGAATATACTGGTACTTTGGTTTGTAGTTTACACATGAGCAGTGCAGATACCTGCATGCATCATAAATTTTTATCATTGAGGGGCAGAGTCTCAGGCATTTAGCACTTTAACCCCATATATAAACCAAAGTTTCACAATTTGACCGCCTCAATGCTGAAACTGCATTTTAAGTGGAATTCATTTTCTTCTGTATTGTTGACTATTTTCATTTCTTAGAAGTTATACTAGGCTGGGCACAGTGGCTCACGCCTGTAATCTTAGCACTTTGGGAGGCTGAGGCGGGCGGATTGCCTGAGCTCAGGAGTTTGAGGCTAGTTTGTGCAATACAGTGAAACCCCGTCTCTACTAATATACAAAACATTAGCCGGGCATAGCGGCGTGCATCTGTAATCCCAGCTACTCGGGAGCAGAGATCATACCACTGCACTCCAGCCTGGGTGACAGAGCGAGACTCTGTCTCCAAATTAAAAAAAAAAGTTACAGTAGTTAGAAATTACTGTAATTATAAATATTCATTTTTCTTTAATCTCTACATGAAAATGTCTCACCTTGAATAAATGGAGAAATCTTCTTCTGAGAGGCCATCCGAGAGGTTAATTCCATATAGCTCCTTCATGGGTTGGACCACATTCTGGGGTTTAAAAAAAAAAAAAAAAAGGAGAACCAGGAAGAATTTTTAGACACCTAGCATATCAATAATTTCCAAAAGAAAATGAAACTGTGAATTTTTCCACAAAAGCAATCACAATGTTTCTTTAACCTGTTCATTAAACTTCTTAGTTAATGGTTTTTTAAAAATTTGATTTCCATTTCTGCTAAAAATAGTTCTAGGATTTAAAAAAGCTGTTAAATAATTACTAGCTGTTTTTGTATAATGCAGGAGTTGGCAACCTAATCCTGTAAAAGGCCAGATAGCAAATATTTTAAAAACTTTTTTGCGTATGCTGTCTCTGTTGCAAATACTCAGCTCTGCTGTTATAGTGCAAAACTACTCACATACAATAAGTAAACAAACAGGCATGGCTGGACTCCAATGTAATTTTATTTACAAAAAAAGGCATCAGGCTGGATTTGGCCAATACATCATAGTTTGCCAACTCCTGGAATATGGATTCAGCTCTCGTATAAACACGTTTTTATCTGCCTTATCTATTTCTAAATTAGTTTTGGATATTTCTAGAAATCAAATTGCTCCAAAGCTAGAGTTGGTCCTTTGTTGCTTATTTCTATTTGTTTTCCCCAATCTATCAGTAATATTGAATTGAACAAGATGAATTTCCCATTGGGGCCATTCAAAGATTGTGGAGGTATGTCTAAATCCTGTGATCCAGCGATGTGCCCAGTAAGAGAATAAATGGACCTCAAGTGTATGGGCTGATCAAAGAGGGCCAGTATTCACTTGAAAATTCTAAAAGGATAAGAAATTCACCATTACACATGCAAGCAAAAATACCAATTTTATTTTGAAATGAAATAAAATCATGCCTGTGCTAAATGTATTCATCTTATGCAGTGCCTCAAACACAACAGTGAGATAATGTGACATTTTCTTGCTCTCAGCCTTTTAACTGAAAGCGGAGTTGTAAAGATCATTTTCCAGGGCCTCAGGCTGGATCCCACAAGCTTCCCTCCCCCGCACCTCGGTCACTTTGGCACTGTCTCCTGCGTCCGTCATCTTCACGGGAGTGGAGCGCTGAGACACAGAGCCCTCCTCTTCCCGATCAGTCCCAGAGTCATCCTCAGAGCTGCTGGACACAGCCTCCTCGCTGGGGGGCGGCGGGGCACTGGCTGCCGTTTTCCGCTGTAATACAGCTTCTTCTCTATTGCTTTTGTTTCTTTTAAAAGAATAATATGGATGTGAAGCATCTTTAAACTAACCCTCAATACCCACTGTCTATCACTCTGTTCCAAAGCCTTAGGCCTAGTGAAGCATAAGAAAATGACTGCGACACTAGTTTCTGGATTCAGGTTGTGCAACAGGGAAAAGGTTCATATTTCTCCATGTCCATGTACTGACCTTATATGAATATAAGCCGTGTTATAAAATCAAAAGATAAATGAAAATTACTTGCAGAGTGTGAAAAAATCTTCTCACCACTTGGTTACGTTGCCTTCCTTTGGTAACTGATATCATTATTCTCAAAACTTATGGTACAATTATAGAAGACTGTTATGTCTGGGATATTATTAAAATTAGCTATAACTCATAAAAGCTCCAAGAAAAAGTGGGTAGCCAAACCCATGTATATTTCCCTCCCTCCTATAATTTTTTATCAATCATAGTGTATCCAAATAATGAACAACTGATGGACATAAATAACATTTTAAATTGTATTGTGTTATTAGTAAACAAGTGTATTTGCTGAACATTCCCTTTAATAGTAGGGAATAGAAGGGGGAAAACCCTACACTTATAAAAGTATTTACTTTCATTTTAGTGCCAAATTTAAAGAGTAGTAAGAATTCTGTTTTTTAAATTCAGAAGACAATTTACAGTAATACTTTTTGCTTTATGAAAAATGTTTAATGTTTCACTCTTTAAAAAATTCTCTATAAGGAGCTAAAAATGCCATAATATTTTGAAATGTTCTAGGAAAGGAAAATGCAGTTTTATGTGACCATGGGTTAGATACTGCAGAAAACAAGCAGACTCTGACCTTTTGCAAGTAAAAATTCAAGTTGGTCACGTTTCTGTGCTACACACTAATACAGCTGGTCATTTACTCATTTGTCCTGGGAATTCCCTGAATTCCAAACTCCTGAAGACCTTCCTTCTTTTAAATTCCTCACAGCATCTGATCAGGGCTTAACATGAGCTATTTAAAGGCTACATATAAAAGCCACAGAAATAGTGTCTCTGGAAAATATCAATATATGTCCCACTGGACAAATCACACATAGCTAGAATACAATTAAGATCCCATACAATTAGGATTCTGCATCTGCAGCCTGACTGGGCTATGTGGCCAGCGTCTAGAAGAAATCTGTCGCTGAGACTAGGCAAGTCACTGAAGGGGAAAGAGGCTCTCATGCCAGGAAACAACACATTTCACTCCAGTCTCTTAAGCATGAAGATGCAAGCACAGTATGTCTTCTTCTTTACTGGACTGAATAAAATAATAGTCTCCCCCAAAATAATGTTATAGTGATACACAGAAAAATCTATTACGTTCTGTATCAGGATATATTTGCTTTTATGTTACTGAGGATGCCAACAAAATAAATACAATAAATATAAAGTTTTACTTAACTATTTCATGTTGGGAAATAGAGAATGCTGAGTTATTTATAAGACATAATATCTGTCACCTGCCTTTATGCCATCTGTTATATTCCCAATTTAAACAATAAAATGCACTGTACCGCTGAAACTCCCATAAATTCCTTCAGTATTGAACACCTTAGCGATCCCAGTGCTATTAATAAACTATATATGACCTGAAGTTATTAGTTTTTGGCGGAAATCATATTGCAAGTACTTTTCTTTTACACCAATCTTTAAAGTTTCATTCTATACACAAATCTTACCCCAATACTGATTTTCCAGTTTCATCTGGTTTACGCACAGTAAATGGACTTGGATCAATTCCAACAGTCTTAGGCATAAAGTCACTAAAGAAAGGTGAAAACACAATTACATATGAATTACTGTCCATCCAGATGATATTGGCTTCCATCTCAGTTCACATTCTTATAATATGCCTTCTTAACTCTAGGAGTTACATATTATATATTCTGAGCCAACTGCTCAGGGACATAAAACCATGAACTAACAGCACTAGGTAATTTCAGTGTTATCAGTCTTAATTGTGAATTCTCTATGATCACAAGGCCCAGCAGTTTTGAATTTAAATATCATCTACTATAACAGTGTTGACATCTGAACTTCTGCTAAGATGTATACTATCTGGTCAATCTGGTTATATATCATGATTAATTCTCAGGTAAAACTTAAATTCCTAAAGGCCAATGACAAAACACTAAGCTGTTCAGTTTCATAGATAACATTTTTAAGCTATACCACCTAAGGAGGTAGACATAATGATCAAAAACACAGTGGTATGAACTGAAATATCAACATCTACCTCATTAGGCTGAAGTTAATTCATTAAAACACTGCCAGAACACTTTAAATAGAAACTCTTTTAATTTACCACTTACTGAGGTAAGCTAAAGCTTCCACATCATGCAAGGGCCACCTCACCATTACTGCCGAAGCCAGACCAGATTCCACAGTAGATGCCAAAAAGGCAACAGTTCCAGGATTTATGCTGGATGAGACTCCTGGCTTCTGGCAAGGACACTGCTCCAAGTGTGTGACTGAATGTCACATTATTTGAAGGAGAAGAAAGTAATCTTGAATCTGGCCTAAAATAGCTATTGTAACAGTTTGAAAATGTTTCAAAGATGTAACTGGCTTAATTTCTTTTTGAACATACACAACTGATCCTTTTCATTTGCAGATTCCATGTTTGTGAGATTGCTTACTCACTAACATGTATTTGCAACCCCCAAATCAATCCTCATGGTACTTTCACAGTCACTGCAGACATGGGCATGTACAGAATGGTGAAAACTTTGAATCCCCCAATGCTTATGTTCTCAGCTGAGGCTGAACAAGGGGTACTCTGCTTCTTAATTTCTGCTCTCGTATCATAAATAAATGTTTTTTTCACAGTCTATTTAACACTATGTTTTTCACATTTTTGGTGCCTTTTTTGGTGATCTTGCTATTTAAGATGGTCCCCACATATAGTGCCAAAGCTGTTTAGTGGTTCTAAGCACAAGAAAGCTTTGATGCACCTGACAGAGAAAACGTGTGTTAAATAAGCTTCATTCAGGCATGAGTTATAGTGCTGTTGGCCGTGTTATGTTAATAAATCAACAATATACAGATGCTCCCCAATTTAGAATGGGGGTTACATCCTGACAAACCCATAGTAACTTGAATATGTATTTAGTACACCTAACCTACTGTATGTAATAGCTTTGTGTAGTCTACCTTAAAAGTGCTCAGAACATTTACATTAGCTTATGGTTGTGCAAAGTCATCTAACACAAAGCCTATTTTATAGCAAAGTTATTATAAAGAATTTTGAATCAAAATTCAAAATTTGAAGTACAGTTTCTACCTAATGCATGTGACTTTTGCACCATCGTAAAGCTGAAAAATTGTAAGTTGAATCATTGTAAGGCAGGGACTGATTGTATATTAACTATGTTTCTGTCTTTAAACAAAAACACATACAAAACTAGGTTATGCATTGATTGGCTGACAAATATGACGTGACCAGAGGCTCTTACGAACCTAATCCTGTATTTCCCTTAGAAGCAATGGTTCAGTATTTACTAATTCAGTGTTTGCAGTGACTTTATAGAAAGTAGCTACCACAAACACAATTAACTACAGTAAGTCCTCACTTAATGTCATTGATAGGTTTGTGGAAACTGTGACTTCAAGTGAGACAATGCACAGCAGGTCCTTAAATAATGTCGTTTTTTTTCAACATCATTTCATTTAAAGTCAGTTTCCAAGAAGTTATCAAAGATGTGAAGTGAGGGTTTATATGTATATAAACACATATACATAATGTCACTTATCATTTGCTGAGTTGAAAACTCCTAGAAATGACAAAGGTCTTATGGTTAAAACTGCTAAACCCTAACACGTTTAATTGAAAAATCAAGCAAGTAAGAATTTCAAACTGTTCCTCACTACCTGAAACTGAAGCAAAATGTAGAGTGATTTCTAGGAAACAAAACCACAGAATACGTTTCCACATGTACCACATAAAGTGTAAGCATATAAATACCACATCTGAAGAAAATGTGAAATACAAAAAATTAAATTTTAGTATAAAATATAATAAGTAATTTTCTTTGCTCATTTTTCTTATTCTGGTCCCAGCATTTTTCCTAAAGGGTTCCATCAAATTCTAAAAGAGATACAGAAAATGAAATGTGTCTGAAGGTGAAAGACTAGTATGGAGAGAGAATGGAAACCATCCCATATAAGTTACGGAAGAAAAAATGAAGGATATTTACCCTGAAAAAAAAATGAATATGGCTTCCTCAAATATCTTGAGGCAAAAGAGGAACTAGATTTGTCCTGTGACTAATAAAAACAGTAATAACAATAGCTACCATTTATTAATCACCTGCCTGTACCAGGCACTAAAAAGGTACTTGCAGGGAATGTGTGTGCAGGACAAAGAGAGAGAAGAAGCGAGACAGAGGAAGACAGATTAAGAAAATAATGCTCAGGTAAGTTGGATAATTTACCCAAGGTCCCACAGGAAGTGGCTACACCAAGATTCACATCCTAGCCTTTCTTGTACCAAAGATGATGCTTTTCCCACTAATTTACGTCAACTCTCAATTTCTGTGTTCAATGAAAAAACTGAGTTTATTCCAAATGGCAAACTAGGACCAATAGGAGGCAGATTTCAACTTATCAAAGGGGAGAAATCAACTCCAACTGTCAATAGAACAATAGAAGGGGCTGCCTCTTGAAGTAGGGGGCTCCCCATCACAGGAGGTATTCAAACAAAGGCTGACTACCCACCTGACAGAAGGCCTACAGAATGGATTTCTGGTAAAGACACACATATATATACAAACTAGGAAAATTACAGTTCTCAAATACTTATGGTATCAGAGTATACACAACATACCGTGCTGAGCTTGTCATAGCCAAGCAAAAGGTATCATCAAAGCTGCTCAACTCATATGGCCGAAAGAACTCATTGTGGATATCAATCTCTTCTTCATATTTGTGGAATTTCTTCACTATCAACTTCTTTAAGTTCACAGCACAGATAACTAAGAGAGATACTGCATGTTACTCCAGAAGTCTGAGATTATATCAAGTAAACATTTCCGTAATATCAACTGTGTTCACAGACAGCACTGTGATAAGTTCTGTGGGGGACACAGCCTTGACCGAGGGTAAGCTCCTGCCTCCAACACTTACACAGTTAGAAAGGAGATGAGATAGACACAGAAATACAATGCAAAGCTGAGTTCAAAAAGCTCTAAGGAGCCAGGAGGGCCTCAGGAAGTCCAGTTGGAGCAGGGAGTTATTTAGAGTAGGCTCTTTAAATTCCTTTTTGCTCTTAAATAAATACCCTTTGTGTTTTAGCTAAAAATTGTACAGCTTTTCCCTAAGTTTCCCTTTATGTTTCAAATTCTGTTAATAGCCAGTGTTAGATAGTTAAAACCCTTTCCTTTCTCCCAGAACAACTAAACCTTCTTAGCAATATGAGTAATGATTTTACCCAGAATTTCAAGTTACAAATACCTTCCAAAATGAATTTATAAGTTAATAAAAACCAAAAATACTTTGTAATCTTACTTTATGGCCTTCCCCACCCAAAGTTGGGATGCTGAACCATGACTAGATGGAGTCCTCAACTGGAGCGTTCCAGATTCGCAGGAGATCTTGCTAGGAACCCTTTACCAAATGGAAAATGAGCTTGCTCAAGGTCAGGGGAGTTAGTAACAGGGCCAGAATTAAGCTTTATTTAAAATTGGGCAATTATTTAAATTTGGCAACAACATTCTAATGTATTATACACTTAAGGGTATTCCTTTAATATAGAATGTTTTCTGGCCCTCTGACAAATTAATGAAATTTAATTTAGATGTAACTAAAATGTACTTTTATACACGCATCTGTACCTTTTTTCACTGCTTAGCAGAGGAAAAAAGTTTTAAGTTTTCTTTGCGAATGGGTCCTTATTTCCTCCGCATTCCCCCAAAATATGCAGAAATATAAGCTGTACTAGTTTAAAGTGATGAGCTGTTATATTTTATTGACTAAATATGAGAGACATACATAATAGTAAGACAATACAAGGTATTGGCCTACATAGATAAAAAGAAGTATAATATAATTCCTGCCCTTTAAGAAGCTAACAGGTGTTATAATATCCTATCTATTAAAGCAGCAACATAATACTGAATAGCCATTCATTTGTTTCTAATAAAATACTATGTGCAAAGGATTTAATGCTTCAAGTTCATTAAGGTATAATTCCAAAATATGTTAGTGTAAAAACTAAAACACAAACAGTTACCTACCTTCATCATAGGGTAATGGTAAATGCTTTATTACCTCTGGTGTCCACCAGTAAGTATAACTATAAAACAAAAATTAAAAAAAAAAAAAGGTGAACCAAATGTAAATGTTGGTTTTCTACAATTTACTGCAAAAAAAGAATTTATACGGTCTATAGTAACATGTTTCCTCCTACCTCAAAGTTAATTTTTATCTTTTTAAAACATGTTTGCAAAGCTTTTGACACAGTAGGTCTTCAACACGGTAATTCCCTTCCCAATCGCTTTCTTCCTTCAACTATGTCGTGGATCTACAAAAATGCCATGAATCCACCTGAGAGTCAAGATGCTCTGATGTTATTTACTTTTAGCTAAAAAGGATTAGAATGTAATAAGCTGACTCTATGAACTGCTGTTAACTTCTCCCAGGGACTGTGCCTACAGTGACTTACTCTGCCACAGGTGAGAAGTGGGACCTTAACCCAAGTCCTACAACCAGGATTCCCTTGCGTGCAGTTATCTGACAGTTAGAATCTACTCTGCTGTATATGTATACATCTGTGTGTATAGTTAAAACAGTTAAGCAAAATCATTAAGGAATGAATTGGACAGTACTAATGAACAGGTTCCCTTAGAAAGCAGTATAGACCCTGTTATTCTTTAACTGTAAATATGTGCTACCTGATTACAGAAGATAGTCAGAGTAAGAGTAAAGAATGTCAACTGTCTGGATTTCTGCTAGAAGGCTCGTCTGCTATAAGCAAAGAATCTGAAAGAATCCTAAGTGGCCTTCTCTCTGAACACCTAATTTAATTCTCAATCAAATTCTAATGAAATGAATATTTAGAGGAAAAGTGATATTATGTCAAAGCTCATGAGAGCTAGGAAGGAGAAGAATGTAAAACAATATATCAAGAATTTTTAAAAATCAGATTTCTAAAGATTAAAAAAAGAGCCTATAGCCAAAAATTGCTAAAAAGAGAACTTAATATAAATGAAAGGTTTTCTAAAAATACAAAGCTGAAATTACAAGATTGAATAATCCTGATTATGAAGCAACGGGAAAGTATCCAAATGAAATTGGCAACATAGGGAACTCTCCTAGAGATGGCAAGCAGAATACACAACCACTAATGAAAGAAGGAATATGAAGCCTAATGAATTGTGTGGGGCGAATCACTGTTCTGACAGGAAAGGTTCTTAAAGTTTTGTTTTAGACTAAAGTTACGCTTTACAGCAGTGCTACTCAAAATTCAATGTGCATGTCAATCACTTTGGGATCTTGCTAAAAGGCAGATGATTCAGTAGGTGGGGCCTGAGATTCCGCATCTATGACAAACTCCTGAGCAAAACCAAAGGGGCAGACCCTCCAACCCCTTTTCAATAACAAGGTTTTGAATATAAAAAGAACAGAGCAAGGATAAGGCCGCTGCTTGTGAAGAATTCACTCAGTCATTCCACATTTACGAAGCACCTGCTATGTGTCAGACACTGCTCTATGTGTTGGAAGTGCCAAGCTGAAAACAATGACGGAGAAAGCAGAGCGACTTAGTTCCAGTACTGTTTCTATCCTCCCTAGCCACAACAAGTTTTGCACCTGAAAGAAAAAACACAAGATAAGAGGGAACTCTGTACCACCCGGAAGACAGAAGCATCTCCACAAGCAGGCCAGTGTCCTGGTGTAGCTGAGATCAATCATCTTTAAGGAACAGTGAAACACGGAGCTGATACTGGAAATGGGCAAATGCAGTCTTTAATTTTTACATTTACCAGAATTTATTTATTTATTTTTTTCAACTTTAAGTTCTGGGGTACATGTGCAGAATGTGCAGGTTTGTTACATAGGTAAACGTGTGCCATGGTGGTTTGCTGCACAGATCATCCCATCACCTAGATATTAAGCCCAGCATCCAT
Source organism: Macaca nemestrina (assembly GCF_043159975.1). Classification (NCBI taxonomy): domain Eukaryota; kingdom Metazoa; phylum Chordata; class Mammalia; order Primates; family Cercopithecidae; genus Macaca; species Macaca nemestrina. The sequence continues at coordinate 14,457,513 of NC_092129.1, read as the reverse complement.
TAGCTATTCATACTGATGCTCTCCCTCTCACCCTCGCCACCACAGGCCCCGGTGTGTGTTGTTCTCTCCCACCATGTGTCCATGTGTTCTCATCATTCAGCTCCCACTTTTAAGTGAGAACATGCAGCGTTTGGTTTTCTGTTCCTGCATTAGTTTGCTGAGGATAACAGGAGTCTTGATGCTCATCAGTGAGAGGGTGACAGATTCCAAAAACCAGACATCAACAAGTGATGTAAGTGATGTTGATCTCAGCAACGTAACAGAATCAAATATGAGACAGAGACGTGTTGTAAGTGACCTAAAAAGATGGCCAATGCATTCTCTGAATTCACATATATTCACAAAAACAAGCCACACCAAGCTAATATCATTTCCTTTTCTGCTAGGAAAGTCAGACTGTCAGATCAGGGGAATGAAAAAGACATGGACTAATTGTTTAAGAGGGGTGCATGCATGTGTGTATGCATGCATCTGAGTAAACCTAATTCTGTGATGATCTAACCCTGGCAGGGGAGGAAAGTAGAGAAGTTATCAGTATATGAGGAATTCCCTAAAGAATGTTGCTTACAATCAGCTTGCTTAGGAAGAAGTAGACATTACAAAAAAGGCGTTTTAACTCAGAATTCTTGTGGTGAGCAAGAATGAAAAGATAATCATGTATTCATGATTTAAGACCAGGCCATAAACTTTTAAAAAATATTACTAAATTGTATTTCCCTTAGCAATACGTAGCAATTTAACAACACTTTTAAAAGATTCCAAGTCTTTTGGGTGAGTCTCAGAAGCAAAGAGACATCTGCCTTGGAGAAGATAAGCTAAAATGGATGGAGGATCAGAGCATCTAAGGCGACTAAGCCCAAGATAGGGGAATCTTTACCGCGTCTACTACCAGGTACATTGATCCAGAGGAAGAACAACGCACTGGGTCAGAAACCTGCTTTGGGACCAGGGATCAGAAAACAGGAGATTCCAAGTGAGTGTCGCTTCCTTCTTTGCATACAAAAAAGCCAGTAAGTCAGATTCTCTTTCCTTTTTCAGTTCCTAGTATTAAGAGTTCTCGGTTCCACAAGAAGGTTAGGGAAAAATTTTGAAGACTGTCTTTAATTTCCCTAGCTAACTTGGGAGCCCTCTGAAACATTCATGAATGTCAGCAAAGCAATCAATTTGTGAACAAGACAGAGAAATATGGGCAGGGCAAGAGTATAGTTAAGCAAACCTACAGCTGTTTAAATGATTACAACCAAAGGCACTAAACAATGTTATGTAGAAGGAGTTGTCTGTGCGTGGAAATCAATGGGTTCTGCCATTTACCCTACTATAGACAACATTTTTCATCAAGTACTCGAATTAGGATCAAGATGATCAGCTGATTAAATCTGAAGAAACTATAAAGCTAGAAGTATTCATTAAAGGATACACATTTTAATTTTTTTTTGGAAGGAGGCAAAGCATATATGAACATGACAAGAATGGTACCAATGTGGCGGAGCGGCAATGGCACATGTTAAAAAAGACTTAGGAGGTCTAACAGACAGGAAGCTCGGAGTACACACTGTGATGGCAACGCTGAGGATGGCTGGTGTGACCTTATGCTTATCAATGAAAACACAGCATCTAGGACAAGGGGAGTGATGGTCCCAGAGGTCTCACAACAGCTAGCACAAATCAGACCAAACGCTGACCATTATTGGACCCAGATCTGGGGGCCACAGTTTAAGAAGAACATTGACCTCAACTGGAATATACACAGAGGAGAGTGATGTTCTGAATGCTGGAGGGACTTGAAACCACAGCATACAAGGAACAGCTGAAGAAACCGGAGCTATTCAACCAGTAGAAGAAGAGATTTTGAAAGTACATGAACTCATCTTCAAATATTTAAAAGATTATCAAGTGGATGAGGAAATCTTGTTTTTAAGGTCTTTAGGATTAATAAGTAAGATTACAGAGGAGCAGATCTCAGCACGACGTGAGGAAGAATTGTGTAAGCGAACTGTTCCAAAAAACTGCCTCTTCAACAGTTGACAAACAAGAGCTTGTCAAGCATAGGCCAGATTACCTCTCCCTAGGGAAACAGAAAGGGAACTCACATATCAGACAGGGGCAAGCCAATAAATCTCCCAACTCTAGGAGTCAATGAAATAATTAACGCTTAATGCCTAAAAGCATCTTGGTGACATTCTAAACACCAGTTCATTAGATGGGATCTTAGATGATTATATGCCATATTAATCAAATTCAGAACAAAGCTTCAATTAGCGGTTTTAGGCAGATCAATAAATGTGAGATTTTGTGTCATTGAAGTACTTATCTCAAGAGGACCCTGTTCCAATGAACTCTAGGTAGAGTTAGGTTTATTCCCTCTTCTCTTATTGTGCAAGAAAAATATTATTTCATAGCATGCCATTATCTATACCATTCCCGTATCATTGGTAAACACGATATAAAATACAACATGCCACAAATTTCAAAACACCCATGAATAAATAATAAAGTCTTTATTAATATTACATTAATAAGTCACATTATCTAAGTTTCCAGACTTTACGGGCATCCTGTATGATCTTTAATAGATATTAAAAACTAGGGAATGTTATCTCCTTAAAGAATAGTAATAGGTCAGGTGCAGTGGCTCCCACCTGTAATCCCAGCAATTTGGGAGCCAAAATGGGCAGACTGCTTGAGCCCAGGAGTTGGAGGCGAGCCTGGGCAACATGGCAAAACCCAGTCTCTACCAAAAATACAAAAATCAGCTGGGTATGGTGGTGTCCACCTGTGGTCCTAGCTACTTGGAAGGCTAAGGGGAGAAGATGGCTTGAGCCCTGGGAGGGAGAGGCTGCAGTGAGCCGAGATCGAGATCGCACCACTGCACTCCAGCCTGGGTGACAGAGTCAGACTCTGACTCAAAAGCAAACAAAAGACGGTAACAATACTAACACCTATTGTATGTAGCTAGGTGCTAACCATTTATATGATCTCATCTGATTCTCTGAGAAAGCTGTAAATTAGGTACTATTATTGTCTCTATTTTAATGATGTGGAAACAGAATGAGACCAGTTAAGTGACTTGCCCAAGGTCACCCAGGTATTAACTGAAGGCAGGCTTTCCAGAGTCTGGCTACTTCAGTACTGGGTTTATTCTGTGTCAGACCTAGTATTAAGTACTTTCCATATATTTTCCCATTTAAGCCTCAATGACCCTGCGAGGTATGTATAGTCATCTCCATTTTACAGGTGAGAAAATGAGGTTGAGAGGTTAATGGGTCGCAGGCCACACACTTGCAGAAATTCTAGCTCAGCTCTACCTGAGCCTGAGCTCCGTGCTCTTGTCCTGTTACTGCCTCCGGGTAAACTCTTCATTTCTTTTGAGAATTGTAATGCTGCTTTAACTGTCAGCAAAATAACCTGTACAGGTGGGTGACACTAGAAAGTTTTTAAAAAAACTGTTTATGCGCAGTACCAATACCCTGTTCCCCTGACATCAAAAAACAGTTTTCAGAATTTTGACATTCTAGAGGAAAAAACAAAAAACCAACCAACCAACCAGAAAAAGGAGATCTAAATCAACTGAGTAAGCCATATTATCTACTTTGATACAATTTTATTTTCCGTGGTAGGCTTAGAGCTGATTCTCACTGAATCATCTAACTGAATAATCTTAGCCAAGACATTATCTCTGCACCTCAATTTCCTTTTTTAGAAAATGGGGATGTAACACCAGCTTCCTTTTATTCCAACACATAAACTGCCAAACCACCTGCCTTTGTTATGTAACTCAAGGTGAGCAAGGGGTTTAAATTATGCTTTTAATACACAGCTAATTTCTGCAGTAGAAAATTGAGTTATGGCTGTTCCCAAGCTTTATCTAAAATATCTTCAATACTTACAGGTAATATAAAAATTCAGAAAATCAACCATATTTACCTACAGTTAACTGTCATCAGTAAATACAAATAACAGGTATTTATACCCATCGCTCAACAAATACACAGTTCCAAATTTTTTGTCAGCAAAAATTTATGTAAATAATATTTTATTAATAATAAATTTAATGTAAAAATTAGCAGTGCTCCATTTATAGGGAGAGTAAGCTCAAGTATTAAGTTGGTTATTCCAATAATATGTATTGATAAGAAACATATAAACTCTGAGACCTTCCTAATATTTTAAATATTCCTGAAGCAACACAGAACTTAATAACAACTGCAAGAGCTGTACTTGCAACTTTGTCCGTTGTTCATGGTCCCATACACACAATTAGCACAGACTGGCAATGACTCCTACAGTGTTTGGTAGGTTTTTGTTTTTTTTTTTTGGAGACAGAGATTTTGCTTGTTGCTCAGGTTGGAGTGCAGTGGCATGATCTCGGCTCACTACAACGTCTGCCTCCTTGGCTCAAGCGATTCTCCTGCCTCAGCCTCCCGAGTAGCTGGGATTATAGGCACGTACCACCATGCCCAGCTATTTTTTGTATTTTTTTTTTTAGTAGAGATGGAGTTTCACCATGTTGACCAGGCTGGTCTCGAACTCCTGACCTCAGGTAATCCTCCCGCCTTGGTCTTCCAAAATGCTGGGATTACAGGCGTGAGCCACCGCGCCTGGCCTGGTAGGTATCTTTAGACAAAATTAGGGCTCTATTAAATTGATGTTGTAAGAGAAAAGCACAACGGGAGAACTTGACATTAGAGGCCTTTGAGTGCAATGGACTAGGCTCTAACCTCATGTATGGTATGTAAAAAATTTTATTTATGTGGCAAAATTGATTATATTATTATAGTACATGACTCCTCAGTTAAAAAACACTAAAGAGCCTCCTCATTAAATACTTGCAATGACTCCGTGAGGTGTGTCCAGGCATTTACGTTTTCAGATAAGGAAAATAAGGCTTAGAGAGTTTAAATTACTCGACCCAGGTCACAGAACTGCAGAGATTCCAACTCAACTCTACCTGACCCTGAGGCTCACACCACAGAGTGTCACACTAACCTGCTTCAGGCAAACTGTTTGTTTCTTCTGAGAATATTATTACCAATTTAACTGCACTCGAAATAACCTGTACTGGCAAGTGACTCAAGCATGTGAGTGGTGGGGACATGAAAGTGGTTATCTGACGCTAGCTAGTAGCACTGCTCTAGCTTCCTGTCTTCCCAGTGTTACTGAGACTGGTTGTTTCGTGGAGGAGAGAATATTGGAATTACAAGGTACAAGCTGCTTAGCTGTCACACTTGAAAAATCTAAGACTGACTCTACATCTTAGAGTCCTTGAGAGTTTCAAGTTTGTAGGAAACACTCAAAGATGATACTGTTGGTTTGCTTTAGTGGAGCTACAACTCCTGTTCAACAATGAAGGTCTGAAACTTCATATCTTAGAGAAAATGCAAAACAACAATTGCTAACCACATTTTCCCCAACCTACTTCAGGACATCAACAGTACTGAACTCATGGCAAGCATGTGGCCAAACTGACTGCTTTATGCATGGGAGGATGGATACCCCATTCTCCATGATGCTCTTCCTTCCCATTGCATGCCTGTATCAAAACATCTCACGTACCCCATAAATATATACACCTATTTCATACCCACAAAAAAATTAAAAAATTTTAAAAAAATAAAATAAAACTGACTAGCCTATGATTTCTCAAGATGAAAAGTATCTCATATTCCAAACAACACCAAATGGGAGTTTATATTACAGACTAGGAAGAAAAATACCTTCTTCTTGTTGGCAAAAGTCTCATGGTATTTTTGTGATGCAAATAAAAATCTGTTGGGAGTTCCCAGAGATGAGGTTTCCCTTCAGTGGGATGAAAAACTCCCAGGAAGAGGTTAATGGAATCTTGTCTGTCAGCATCTAAAAAGCAAAATAGATATTTCAGAAAATCAATTACTGATGTATATAACTCGAGACTATTTTCTTAGGAGGAGAGTGGTACAAAAGCAGTATTTACACTTCAAATACATACAAATACAAGTACTTCATACACACATACATAAGTTACCAAGATTTGGTGCAGAATTAAAATCTTGCTGCAAAATGTTTCCTCTTTGTTCCATAGCTCTTATAAAATACACAGATGATAGCGAACATAAACTGCTTGTTGAATTTGGAGACACTTAAACATCTTTAAGAACTCAGAGAGTAAATACCTTAGATAGCAATTTTATTTTTAAAATGAAAATATATCCTCACCATTTGTTATTTTACCTGAAGTAAATGTATCTTCACTTTATTGCAAAGACAAGCAGAGACTTCAGAGACTAATAAAATGACCCAATTTCTATCCATATTCTGTTGTACAACTTTGAACAAGTCAGTTGCATTGTCTCCACTTTTAATCCTTGAAAAGATACTCTCCCTTTCTTTAACAGAGACAATGTTTACAACATATTTTGTCCCTGTCAGCTGTGAGCCTGGCCCATTCTCTTTTGCGGCTGAAAATGAAGGCAGAGAAGGCACATGATAACAGCCTCATTCTAACTATTTGAGCATTCCAAAATTATCTTTTAAACTATACTATGAAATAACAAAACTGACGGTGTGTATGTTTTACTTCCTCTTCCTTTTCCTAATTATCTTTTGGTAAAAATGATAATATGCACTGAAGTGGTCTCATGAACCACCCTTCCCATTCTACATTCTCCTCCCTAGTGTCCTTCATTCTTTCTCCTTATTTCCTTCTTTCCATTCTTGTCTCAGAGTCCTGTATATTCCAGTTTGTGGCAGACATCCACAATATAAATAATAACCTCTTTCCAAAAATGAGCATAGAACTAAAAAGATAGCACAGTAGAAATGACTGCATTTGGAGCAAGGTAACATTATTATAAAATCAATTTTCTTCCAACAGTTATAGTGAACAAGATACACCTGAAATTAGCAACATTGTTCTCATTGGGTTATTTGATCATTATGGCAAAACCAAATGACTGAAATACGAAATACAGTACATCAAACATGTATTTCATATATTAGACAGGAAGCATTCCATTAAAACAGCACTTACCTTTTGGGCTAAAAGTAATATATAAAAAGAGACATGTTTATGTGCTGAGCACATTTGGGGACTTTCTTTGCACTTGTTGAGAGAAAACATCAAGCATTAAATAATGCATACATTACTGCCCCAATGTGTACCCTCTTTACATAATACAAAAGTAAACATGTTGCTCTTATGGCAATTACATTCTTTATGCTTCTTAAATAGCCTTAATAGCACTTAATAGTTCATTTCACATAGTACCTCAAAATATCTTAATATAATCTAGAGAAGCTTTCCACTTTTCAGCCACATTTTCTAGGAGTTTCTTTCATCCTTTAACAGGAGTTACCTGTAATTTTTAGCAAGTACGGTAAAATGTAAGATGTGAGAAACATAGCCAAAAAAAGAACATTCTTTCAAAGGATCATAAAGAAGACTTCTTAGAAGTACTGCTGCTGCAACTTAAAATACATGTATGATGTTTATGGTCACTTACTAAGCTTGAGATATAAGTGAGCCCTAACGAGCCCAAGGATCTTCTCCTGGCTACTTCTGACTGCAAATAAAACAATTACCTCCAGAAAGATGGTGGTACTCTGGATATGAACAAGGGTTTAAAACTGGTAGGCTCTCTGTGGTTGTGGATAACAAGAGGGCAAAATGATTAGCCACTTTTATGTTTAATTGCGCTTTAAGGGAAAAAAGAATATGCACCATTCAAATACCATTCAAACAGGTTAAACATTAGCCAACTTTACTACTCACTATATTTAAATAGATCAGGTTTAAATATAACAATTCTTTTTAATTAGAGAAAAAATCACTTTTGAACTGAAATAGCTCTTATTCTAATACTAAGTTTATGATACGGTGGCCTCTGAAATCAGCAGTGAAAGGAAGTATTATTCAATAAACAGTACAATAGTATTGGGGTGGAGGGGGAAGGGACAATGATGTCAGATCCCTACCTCACATCAGACATTGAAATAAATACCAACTAAATGTAGGAGAGACACAAATTAACCCCTAATAGAAAAACAGATACACACACTTCAAAAGGAACAGAAACAGCCAATGGATATATAAAAACCCAACTTCGCTAGTCATCAAATAATGCAAATTAGAACAACATACCATTTTCTGCCTATTAAGTTGTCAAATACATTTCAAAATAGGCACTCCCATAATGCCAAGGGGAACATTGACTGTTACATCCTTTCTGAAAGGCAATTTGGCAAATATGTATCTATATAATATATAAATAGATATTTTAAGCCCTAAAAATTATTTTTACCCTCTGACCTAATAAATTTGCTTCTGAACTTTTCATAAGATCAAAATATGAAAAAAGGTATATGTTCAAACATGTTTGTTTAGAACGACTTAAATGTACAAAGCAAATACCTAAATTATGATGCTTCTCAAAGATAGAATACCATAAGGCTACTAAAAATCATGTTATAGAAGAATAAGGTTATAAAGATTCACTACATTATCTAAAGGAGCAAAAGCAGGTTATAAATTACAGGTATAGTAAGACCAGAAGGATCATGTTCTCCAAAATATACAAGTGGCTATCTCTGGAAGGTAGGGATCATCTGATTTATTTGTGAGCCATTCTGTACTTTGTATAATTAACATATATTACTTTAGTATTGGAAAAAAAATGGCCAGGCATGGAGGCTCATGCCTGTAATCCCAGCACTTTGGGAGGCTGAGGCAGGCAGATTGCTTGAGATCACAAGATTGAGACCAGCCTGGGGAACACAGGGAGACTCCGTCTCTACAAAAATAATAAAAAAAAGTGAGCTGGGCATGGTGGCACATGCCTATAGTCCCAGCTACTTGGAAGGCTGGAAAGAGGGAGGATCACTTGAGCCCAGGAGGTAGGAACCAGCCTGGGCAACATAGGGAGACCCTGTCTCTACAAAAAAATATAAATAAATAAGTAAATAAATAAATATTAGATGGGTGTGGTCCCAGCTACTCAGGAGGCTGAGGTGGGAAAATCACTTGAGTCTGGGAAGTCAAGGCTGCAGTAAGCTGTGATAGCACCACTGCACTCCAATCTGGGCGGCAGGGTAAGACCTCACTCAAACAAACAAACAACAACAACAAACCCCTGCAGTCATCCAGATAACAGTGGGTGGCTGTGGCTGTGTGGACCAGTATGTCAGAAGTAGGGATGAAACACGGAACACATAATTTTGTAGGTATAACCAACAATATTTGTTGATAGATGGGATTGGGGAACAGTGATGAGGAAAAGAAATAATGCAGGGAGAATTCCTAGGTTTTCTGAATTGATCAATGGGTACTGAAGTAGAAAAAACAAGTAGAGAAACGGACTTGAGACACAGTCAAGAGTTTCTGTCTCAGAAATGGTAAATTTGTGATTTTGTTAGATATCTGCGATAGGAAGAAATCTGGCCCCTAAGACCTTTGCTCCCTAGTATCATACCATGAATATTTTCTACTACATGGCAAAAAGGACTCTGCAGATGTAATAAAGGTTACTCATCATCAACTGCAAGATAGAAAAATCCTAACTCATCTGGTTGGGTCTACTGTAATCACATTAATCCTTTCGAGGCTGAAGAGGAAGGCAGAGATTTGAAGCACAAGATGTATTTGGTGCACTGTGGTAGGCTTTAAAATAGAGCAGGCCACAAGCCAAGAAACGCAGCAGCCTCTAGGAACTGAGAGTGACCCTCAGCCAACTGCCAGCAAGGACATGGGACATCGGTCCAATAGCTGCATGGAATTCTGCCAACAATGAGAATGAGCCAGGAAGCCTCCAGATAAGAGCCCAGGTCAGCTGACATTTTGACTTCATTTTAATGTCACGTGACATCATTTTTACTTGAGACTTGTGAGACCCTAAGCAGAGAATACAGCTCAGTAATGCTGTGTCCGTAGGTTTCTGGTCCTTAGAAACTCTAAGATAATGGGTATTGTTTTAAACCACTGAGTTTGTAGTAATTTGTCATGGCAATGATAAAAACTAATTCAATGGCCGGGCATGGTGGCTCACTCCTGTAATCCCAACACTTTGGGAGGCCGAGGCGGGCAGATCACCTGAGGTCAGGAGTTCAAGACCAGCCTGACCGACACGGAGAAACCCTGTCTCTACTAAAAATACAAAATTAGCTGAGCGTGGTGGCACATGCTTGTAATCCCACCTACTCGGAAGGCTGAGGCAGGGGAGTCTCTTGAACCCAGGAAGCAGAGGTTGCGGTGAGCCAAGATCACGCCATTGCACTCCATCCTGGGCAACAAGAGCAAAATTCTGTCTCAAAAAAAAAAAACCAGAAAACAAAAAAACTAATTCAATATCCCAGAGGAGATACTAGGCAGACATTTAGATAAATGAGTCTGGAGTTCATGAGAAGTTAAAGTTAGAGATAAAAATTTGAGTGTCAAATGCATGGTGGTCAAAAGCTGAATGTGATACCCCTAAGACAAAACTGGAAAAAAGAAGGGTTTAGCAACAGGGCAAGGGAAGTCAATAAGAGACTGAGACTCTCTCCTATTGGGGGAGATCTCATATCCCACTGAGAGATCTCACAGAGTGAAGTTCAAGAAACAGGAAGTGGTCAACTGTGATGAAAGTTGTTGAAAGGTTGAGTAAGATGCAGTCAGAGGAGTAAACATTAGATTTGGCAATGTGGGGATTGTTGGTAACCTGGACAAGCACAGTTTCAGTGTCATGGCAGGGCAGTTGTCAAGTGGAGCATGTGGAGAGAACAGGGTAGAGAAAACCCTTTCAAGAGGTTTTGCTCATGAGAGCAGGAAAATAGGACTGTGGCTGGAGGGGGATGTGGGATTAGGAATAGCTGGAAAGGGTGGATGGAAAACGCTAAGGTATGCTTTTATGTTAATGGCAATGATGCACTACAGAGGGAGAAACTGATGATGTACCCCAACGAGCATATAGTTAGGGAACACAAGAAGGCGTGGGAGTCAAAGAAAAAGACAAGGCTTGGCTTCAGATGGAGCAGGGCCACCACAAGCACTGTAATACAATATAGGGTAGAAACTATGGGAGCAGAAAACGACGGCCTCTGCATTTGATGGTAAGAATTAGAGGAAGTTCCCTTCTCGTAACTTATTTTCTCACTGAAGCATGAAGCAAAGTCATCAGCTGAGACTGAGGTGTTGTAGGTTTAAGGAGGAGGACAAGTTATGAAATGGTCATTTTGGAGAGTGGAAGAATGAACTTACTATGGAAATGTCACAGGACAGTCAGCTGTCCTTTGGAGAACTGTAGTCTGTTTAAACTAAGAGTAATAAGTTACAAACTTTTCTCTTGCCATGTATAACTGCTTTGGTTGCAGGAGAGGTGAAGTGTTGGGCTTTAACAAGAGTTACCAAGGGTATTAAAACAAACGTTATTAAAACAAAACATTTTTCCAACTGTTTTATTTCTGCTGTTGCCAAATACAGCTTATTCACTCACAATCTGCTGTTTGAAGGATGATCTCAGAAGGCTATCTCACTATTCTTGATAAATTAAAATGTTCTCAGCATGTTCCCTTTGATGTCCCTTTTTCAGCAGTGAGCAGAAAGGGGAAGAAACTGCTGGCAGTCCTTTAGAGTACTAGCATAATGCCAGGTGAAGCCATCTCAGCACCATCTTCTGGGATCACTGTTTTCCACGCGCGGTAAGCTTTGAAGTCCTGACACTGTGATATAATTTGGACATTTGTCTCTGCTGAACTCTGGTGTTGAAATCTAATCCACAATGTTGGAGATGGAGTCTGGTGGAAGGTGTTTGGGTTGGTGCACTCCTTGTGATAGTGAGTGAGTTCTCAAGAGATCTGGTTGTTTAAAAGTGTGTGGCACCTCCTTCCTCTCACCCCTTGCCAGTGAGATACCTGCTCCCCCTTCTTCTGCCAGGATTAAAAGTTCCCCGAGGCACCCCTGCAAGAGCCGAGAAGATAATGGCACCATGTTTCCCATACAGCCTGCAAAATCGTGGGCCAATTAAACCTCTCTTCTTTATAAAATTAATCAGTCTCAGGTATTTCTTTATAGTAACGCAAAAACAGCCTAACACACCTTGGGAGCTTTTCTCTTTAGATCCCTGTTGAGAACATGATTTCCCTCCATGCATGCATATACACATTCACTACATTTAAATTATGCACACGCATGTGGGTGTATATATTTATGTTAGGCCTATATATATATATACACACACACACACATATATATACAAGAGATCTATTATTAACTGCTGTAGGTTTCTTATCTTTTTTTTATAATAGGATTTAAATTCAACCAGCTTCAGCAAGAAAATCCAGGCTTACAAAATTTGCATTTAAAAAAAAATAGAAAGAGCTTAGCAAGGCCCTTAAGGGAATTAAAAGCTCTCCCTAACATCTGAAGAGATACCTATGCGTTCCCTGTAAAGCATCCTCCAACTGCCTATGTAACCAGTTACATTAAACACTAAAAGGTGCTTCCTAGACAAACATGCATGCTAGCATGTGAAGCCTCAAGAACAGTAAATAAATAAATACATAAATAAATAAAATAAATAGAAAAAAGGGTCAGGTGAGTTGCCCACATAGCATCAATCCATCCACATAAACCAAGGGTAAAATTCCTAACAATGTAATTTCACTATTCTAGTTGCTTTTGTTTGCTTGTTTTTTGAGAGAGAGTCTCACTCTGTCACCCAGGCTAGAGTACAGTGGCATGATCATAGTTCACTGCAGCCTCGAACTCCTGGGCTCAAGGGATCCTCTGCCCTTAGCCTTCCACATAGCTGGGACTACAGGTGTGCATTACCATGCCTGGTTAATTTATATATTCATTGTAGAGATGGGATCTCACTATGTTGCCCAGGCTGGTCTCAAACTCCTGGGCTAAAGCAATCCTCCTGCCTTTGTCTCCCAAAGTGCAGGATTGCAAGTGTGAGCCATTGCACCCAGCACTTTTTTTTTTTTTTTTTTAAGTCTAGTTAATCAGTATGTTCCTGCCTAGCCCAGAAGCATAATGTGAGAAGACTTACTAAGTTTTGCAAAGTTGTCTTGAGTGGTTTAAAGAAAATTGTTCTATATTGTCACCATTATATAATACCCATTGTAATTTAAAAATAAGTTGTACATCCCAATGACACCATGCTTCTTAAAATAAAGAAGCCTGTTTTAGCCACATTATTCATAAAATCATTCCTTTCATAGTAGTTCCTCTTTCAGTTGTGCATAATTTTGCCTTACCTTTCCATTTGTGCACATTATTTTCTCATAACTATCTTTATCTTTTATATTACTCCTTTCTTTTTTAAACATGGACAGCTACACAGTCATTCTGTCTGTCCTCTAGTCTTATTACAAAGCACATTACACTCAGGAGGCTGAGGCAGGAGAATCACCCAAATCCGGGAGGCAGAGGTTGCAGTGAGCCGAGATTGCGGCACTGCACTCCAGCCTGGCGACAGAGCGAGACTCCGTCTCAAAAAAAAAAGCACATTACTTGATCCTTAAGTGTCAATAATGACCCCTATTACAGGGACAATGATGACAGGAGAGGGCAAAAGAGCAGATGCCCTTTTTCATGGTGATATACACCCTGAGGGATATGTACATGTTAGCACATGACAGAAGTAGCCGGTGAGGATTCTCCTCTCTGGGTTTTCAGAGGGAGCATGGCCCTGTCAACACTTAGATTTCAGACTTCTAGCCTCCAGAACTGTAAGACAATACATTTCTATTGTTTTGAGCCACTAGTTTGTGCTGTTTTGATACAGCAGCCCTAGGAAATGGATGTGGATTTCCCCCGCGTGTGTGGGCAGGGGCACCTATGATTTGCTTCCGGCCAAAATATGACAAAGATGATGGGTTGTCACTCCCATTATTACATTACATTTATAAGACTCAGTCTTGCTAGCACACTAATCCTATTGTCAGCTGTGAAGAAGCACGCTGCTATGAGTCCTACAGCCACAAGGAACTGAATTCTGCCAACATGTGGGATGAGAAGTGGTTCTTTCTCAAAGGCAGCCTTGAGAGACCCTAAGCAGGGGACCCAGTTAAGTTGTGCATAAATTTCTGATGCACAGAAATTGTGAGATAATGCATGTGTGCTGTTTTAAGCTGCTACATTTATAGTCATTTGTTACACAGCACAGAAAACTAATACAGTTGGACAGGAGCATAAGAGATGAGCTTTGCAATCTCTCTGGGCCTAGAAAATGTGGACAGCTGACTCTTATGGATGCTTTCCCAGATGCTTCTGAAACTGCCAGCACTGGGATTCTCTTACAATTCCCTTTTATCAGGCAGTTTCTTGTAACTCCTTCCTTAGCTCCTTAGGTATCCAGTGTTTACTTCCTGGATCTTGCTGCTAGGTCTTCCAAGGGCCTTACTGGCCAGGACCCAGGCGAACTCCATGGCACCCTCCTCCATAAGGCCCACATCCGGTTACCAGTCAACCCTCAAGTATCCTTTGGCCCACCCAACTGGAGGAATGCAGACAGTTCTCAATGTGGCACACTCTCCTCAGCCCATCCCTCTGCTTCAGATCTGCTGTACAACAGTACAAAACCTACATGCTGGGTCTCTTCAATAGCAGGATAACATGTCAAGCTCACCCAGAGTCCTGTTGAAGCCCACTCTCTTTTCACTGAGGGTGGCTGTTATTGCAGGTAATAGTTCACTCCCAAGGACCTCTTTATTAATCTTCTTCTCCGTATTCTGTGGACTTTCCTATCCTTAATCTGATACAAGGGCTGCAGACTCATGAAATTCCTTCATAAATTCTGTGCACGGGGGTTTGCCTCACAATCACTTTGGTCTGTGATACCTATTGTATTGGCAATTCCATCAGAATGGAGGCAGGAAAAGCACCATTTTAACACCCTGTTACATGTAGTATTCACAAGTCATAAAACAATAGAATTTAATGAGTATAATTTAGTGCTAATATCACAATTTGTTTCTAGTTGACATTTAAAAAATTCAGTGATATTTACACTCTTAGACAATTGTCGAGACTTTGAACCCTATTTAAAAAAATGACTCAACACCCTCAAAAAATTTTATCTATATACTGCAAGCAGAAAAATAGAAAGAGACAGAAGCCAAGGAATTAAAGTGTGTTGCATTATATAAAAACTCTAATTATGGGTGCCAAAATGCAAAAGTGTTCTATTTAAAATACAAATGTTTATTCATTCATTTATTGGACAAACATTTACTGAGCACCTTCTAAGTGACAGACTGTTTTATTTAAACTTTTAAAACATTTAATTTTAATTTTACTTAGCCAGATAGCTTTAAAAAATGTATAAAAAATGCACTTCAGAGTAAGTCTTTAAAATAGCTATTACTTCAGAATTACCTGAAAAAGCATTGCTGTAATATCTAGACAGGGTTTGCATGATGTCTTTTGAGTGCTGGGTCCACGGTGCTATCTTTCTGTAGGTTTTCACACGATGAACAAGTTGAGAACCACCATACTGAAGGGATAGGGTATCACCATGATCTTCATAGAGTTCCTCAAATAACCTAAAAAAAGAAAAACTCGCATTAAAGAATTTCACCAAAATCAAAGCACAAGTTATTCACTTAGCCAAACTCCAAACAAGTCTTATACTTTAAAAATTCTTCTGAGCCTTTCAAGTTAGATTCTTCAACATCTTGAAAATAAATGCAATGCTAATATATTTTAGAGTGATATTCCAGTAAACACCAAAGCTATAGAAAACACTAAAATGGAAGCAGGGGCACCAAAAACATAACCCACCAAAGCCAGACCAGGCTGTTTCTAACCATACTTGTAAAGACTCCTAACTTTCTGCAGCCTGCCAGAGCAATTCACCTCCCATGACAGAATGTACTGTGCTCTCTGAATTGCCTTTGAAAAAAGAATATGCTCCTGTCACAGTGTCAGTCCATTCAAGCTGCTGCAACAAGACACCATAAACCGGGTGGCTTAGAAACAGCAAACATTTCTCACATTTCTGGAGGCTGGGAAGTATAAGATCAAGGAGCTGGTAGATGTGGTGTCTGGTGAGGGCCCATTTCCTAGATCACAGATGGTCTTCTCACTGTGTCCTCACATGATGGAAGAGGCTAGCTAGCTCTCTTCAGTCTTTTTTATAATAAGGACACGAGTCCCAGTCATGAGGGTTCCTCTCAGCTCTACTCATTTCCCAAAGGTCCCACCTCCTAATACCATCCCTTTGGGGGTGAGGA
Source organism: Macaca nemestrina (assembly GCF_043159975.1). Taxonomy (NCBI): domain Eukaryota; kingdom Metazoa; phylum Chordata; class Mammalia; order Primates; family Cercopithecidae; genus Macaca; species Macaca nemestrina. The sequence goes on along the minus strand of NC_092129.1, from coordinate 14,441,325 downwards.
TTTCAACATATGAACTTAGGGAAGACACAAACATTCAGATCACAGCAGACTAACAAATCATACGCTTTCTTAGATATGTACTTTTGAAACCTGTGTTTCTTCAAGTGTCTGTTAATATTTCCAGTGCAGTGATATCTGTTGGTGTGGCCATTTGTAAACTGATTACTTTCCTTAGCTAAGCCTTTATGACAATTTCCGATGACCACTATCAGCTATCATTAATTGTATTTTCAAAAAATAATGGACTGCCACAGATGCAATAGACAGTGAAGAAATAGTAATCCTTAATGAAGAATCAATCTTTTACACATCTCAGATTTTTAGTATGTATGAAGACACAGTACTTTTTTTGAAAATGCCATCTGGATTTGTTTTAAAACAACACCCACTAGTTTGTCTAAGCACTTTGAATTTATCTAAAGAATGTAGTGTTTATTCATAATTAACACAAGCAAAAACAACAACAAAAGAAAAACCCAAAGCCCAAACCATGGCAAGAATACACAAACTTTTAATAGAAATATTTATTCTAAGACACCAACATCCACTGCGGAAAGGACACCCTCTTCAACAAATGGGTTCTGGGAAAACTGGATATTCATATGCAGAAGAATGAAACTGAACCACTGTCTCTTGTCGTATACAAAAATCAACTCAAGACAGATTAAAGACTTAAACATAAGACCAAAAACTATAAAACTACTAGAAGAAAATATAAGAAAAACAGAATTAGTTTGAATAATGTTTTCTAGCAACACAATTTTTGAGAAGCTAAAAGTAGAAACACTTTCATTAAAAAAATCTTATTATTAACCAGGTTTGCCTTCCGCTATTATCAGCATTCAAATAGCAAAAAATAAGACTTACCTAACTGCATCTGTATCAAACTGTAGATTAGGCTTGTCGATCAGTCCCAATGAATACAGCTGATAGGCCAGAGCACATTTTCCCACCATAAACTGTGCTGTGTTGGTGCGATCTAAACAGTCCACACAGTTGGTTCGAAGGATGCCAGTCTAAAGAGAAATACCTTAAGATTTGCAATCATTATTCCATCACCAAAGAACTTCCATACTACTTTAGATTTAAGAAGCAAAAAAAAAAAAAAAAAAAAAAGGTCTATGGGCAGGTGTTACTCTTGAACAAATATTATTCAATTTTATGTAAAGTCAAAATAATGAAGAACATGTTTACAGTTGCATAACGTTATATATGCTGCTCACTTACGTTGCTGGAACAGCATCATTAAATCTTCTGGCCTATATCTGAATTTACTTTGTTAGTTTAACAAAATAAAACAAATAGCTAACAACTTCCACATGTACCAATTAGCAAAATATGGGCTTTTTTCTGACATATCTCCTCATTATACAACCTAAATATTCAGTGGTTAGGACCATATCATTCTTAAAGCATAGTTAACATATATACTACATATGCTTGGTTTCTTTTCCAAAGCACTCTAATTTGTTCTTTTCATGTTCCTGTTTGCGTTTCTATTTCCAGGAATAAAATTTAATACACAGAAAAAATCCATAGGCCATATTATTTCATTTGCACATTTTTCTTTTTTTCTTTTTTTTTTTTTTGAGACAGAGTCTTGCTCTGTCACCCAGGCTGGAGTGCAGTGGCACGATCTCGGCTCACTGCAACCTCTGTCTCCCAGATTCAAGTGATTCTCCTGCCTCAGCCTCCCGAGTAGCTGGGACTAGAGGTGCATTCCACCACGCCCGGATAATTTTTTGTATTTTCAGTAGAGACAGGGTTTGACCATGTTAGCCAGGATGGTTTCGATCTCCTGATCTTATGATCCACCTGCCTTGGCCTCCCAAAGTGTTGGGATTACAGGTGTGAGCCATCGCGCCCAGCCAGCTACACATTTTTCATAAGCATTAAAGACTAGAAGTAAGACTTTCAACAATCATTCTCAAATAATAATTCTGCATTAAATAAGATACAAGTCTCTACATGAATGCTTACAGAAAACGTACAGTATACAATGGATACAGATTCTGTTCATTATGAATATAATATTGTGTATACCTGCAGGCGACCAGTGGGAATCACACATCCTCCTAGTTCATTCCACCTATGTTTAAAAATAAACACTTTTTAAAAAGTTAATGGCAGAATAAATATTTATTTTCGGTACCAGCTCCTTGTTAAGAATCATGGAATTAAACTAATAGAGCTTTCAGCTCCTGAAAAATCAGCTGATCCTGCCTACTCTCATTTTTTCAGGTAAGTGAACACGCAAATGACTGAGGCGGACTGCTTACCACATTCTCCTCAAAGAGAGTCCAGGAAAGGGGCATTTTAATTTGCCCGAGTGCCCACTCTGGCATTTTTTGTTACCCATGCTTAACCAAAATCTCCCTTGCTTTCATTCAAACCCACTTCCTGTTGGGTCTCTACACACATGAGTAACAATCGTAGAGCATCTTTCTAATAAAATCTTCCAAGACTTAGCCTTCCCAACTCAATATTACGATTTTCTACCTCCCCCAGCTTTTATTCATGGAGGCTTTGTTATGTTTCTTTGGTTCGTTTTGCAGATTTCCTTTTAGAGACTACTTATTTTCTCCATGTGCAATGAATACATAGGAATATGTTTTGTTATGAAATACTATAGATTATGTTAATATTTTAATTATTTAAAGAAGGTGCTGTGCAGAAAAGGGTTAACCTAATAAGCCTAACTGCTATCCTCAGAAAGTCCTGCTTATAAGGTTGACCCTTGGCCAATGTCTGGGAACTTAGATTTCAGGAGGGTTTCCACCATTCCCAGAACTGATAAGAGTGACTCACTGTGCTGAAATGGTTTGTAGAAATAATATGGTTTTTCCCGAATACCTTCTTTCCCTCTGGAAGTCAAGAATTTTGGCATATGCCAGGCAGAGGCTACCTATGTGACCAGCCTCCAGTAAAAAAATAAAGTCTCCAACATGCTTCCTTGGCTGGCAACATTTCATCCATGCTTCACAACCTGTTTCTTGGGGGAATTAAGTGTGTTCTGTGTGACTCCACTGAGGAGAAGACTCTGGAAGCTTGTGCCTGGTTTCCTCTGGACTGTGCCCTTTTTGCTTTTTCCCTTTGTTAACGTCATTTTATATCCTTTCACCATAATAAATTATAGCCAGAATACAATAAGCTGAGTCCTTTCAGTTATCCTAGTGAATTACTGAATCTGGGAGTGGTCTTGGGGGACCCCTGTCATGGGTGCCCTAAAATTCAAACAACAAACAAGTGCAAACAATGCAAACTATGACAAAGGGATTACTTCCAAAGACATTACACTAGTAGTTAGTTCTTTTCTGTTGTCTTATCATTGTAGTTAACTACATTAACTGAAAATAAAATGCCAGAAATATATAGTATTGGTTTCTTAAAAGATAAAGCATAAATCCTTGATCTGAAGAAGCTCCCAAAATAGTAATGAAAGATTTGTGAGCGAATAACCATAATACAATAATACTATTTTTATAAAAATGTTAGTATGTAATCTATAAGAAAAAAAGTCTGTTTCTATTCAATACTGAAAAATAGAGTTCACTGTTGAAAATTTTACTTACAGAATTATTTTATGTAACATTTGTTCTATGCAGCAAGAGATACAGATCCCATGGCTTACATCTCAAGGTATGTAAGTAACCAACAAAGGAATTCCCATGCCCCAGTGAACAGTCAGTACTCAGTCATGTGAGCAGTGTGCCTCCCCCCAAGACAAAATTCATCCAATTTCCAAGTAGTAAAAACTGCTCATATTCAGAATACCCATAAAAGCAAAAATTATGATTTATTATAAGTTTTAAAATACCATACATACTTTTCATCTGGCCGCAAAATGCTACAGTAGGAATCAGGGCGGTTTACAAAGAAACCTGTTTTCTTCACCACACTTTCTGCAATCACATTCAGTCGATCAAGAACATTACACAGCTTGCTGAGGAGAGGAGGAAGAATGAGAAAAGTGAGAAGAAGCCAAGTTTTAATATCTATTTATCCTTATATCTAAAGCCAGTAAAGTCTATAGCAATGATATTTAAGGATGTAATTTTTTAAATCTCTTGGCTGGTACTTGATAGAAACATGTAACAATGTCTAGAATACAATGTGTACTCAGTAACCAGCAACATTTGATGTGAAAGAGACACAAAGACCTGTAACTTAATATCAAATACTGGTGATCCTTAATCTTGGCATATAACATCCCTGCCTGAGCTTTCTCCAAAGCCTTTCACTCCTCAAGAGTTGTCAAGTCAAAATACATTCATAAAATGGCTGTGAAAAGAGCACCGTGCCCAGTGCAGGTGGCAGAGAAGAAAAAACTGGAAAATAATATGAATGGCAGCTGGGTGCAGTGGCTCAGGCCTATAATCCCAGCACTTTGGGAGGCCAATGCAGGTGGATCACTTAAGGTCAGGAGTTTGAGACCAGCCTGGCCAACATGGTGAAACTCTGCCTCTACTAAAAATACAAAAAATTAGCTGGGCGTGGTGGCAGGCGCCTGTAGTCCTAGCTACTCAGGAGGCAGGAGAATGGCGTGAACCCGGGAGGTGGAGCTTGCAGTGAGCTGAGATTGTGCCACTGCACTCCAGCCTGGGAAACAGAGCGAGACTCTGTCTCAAAAAACAAAAACAAAAACAAAAACAAAATTAGCCAGGCACGGTGGTGCATGACTGTAGTCCCAGCTACTCAGAAGGCTGAGGCAGGCGAATCACTTGAACCCAGGAGGCAGAGTCTGCAATAAGCTGAGATCGTACCACTGCACTCCAGCCTGGACGACAGAGCAAGACTATGTTTAAAAAATAATAAAAAAATAATATGAATGGCAACAACTTGTAACCAAACTGATACTCTGGGAAAGGGTGTGTGTATCTAACTGTATAAAATGATTTAGAAAAAAGTACAATAAGTACAAAACGATATAGTAACATTTAAAAAAGTAAGACCTTAAGTAAACCTAGAGCTTGTACAATTGTGCAGTAAGTGAACAAAAAGACAATGCAAGATTTAACAAAAGTAAGTTCCTTAGAAGAGATGAGTTTTGAATCAGATCTTGAAAGATAAAAGAGAGGTGGGAAAGCATTCCAGGGAGGGTGAAGAATAGGAATGGAGGCTTAGGATAGGACTTTGGCTGCTACATTTGTGGCAGAGCATGAAGATTCAGTTTTCTGGAAGAGAACAGCCCTTGGGATAAATAAAAAGTGATCACATTCTGAAGCCAACCAGATGATGAGGCTTTGACACTACACTAGGGAGTCTGGATCTACTATATACAGTCAGGAATTACCACAGGTTCATCCACGAGTGACATCTGAGAAAGTGTTAAAATAGTGAGACAGATGATACAGAAAAAAGTAAAACTAATGCCTTCAAGGAATAGTGGTAGAAATGTTCTGAAACGACTAGATATTTCAAACAAGTTGCAAATGGTATCCACAACAGGCAAAATAAATAGATAGATAGATAGATAGATAGATAGATAGATAGATAGATAGATAGACAGACAGACAGACAGACAGACAGACAGAACAGATAGATAGATAGATAGATGAAATTAAAAAAAAAAAGTTTGGTTAGTTTATTGATGTACTCAAAACAGCCCCTCAACAGGTTCATGAAAGAAATTAACAGGGTAAAATTTACTTTACCATAGAGGTCAGCTTTCTGTTGTTTCTCATTATAAGAAAAGCAAACAATCATAGCCAGGCAGAAGAGTATCATTCACCTTTTGGTATACTTGGCCATGTCCCAGGGAATATAAACAATAGTGTGCTCAGGAGGCAGAAACTGGTTGAGATAGGTCACAGCAGCAACAAGTTCTTCACTCAGAATTCTTTCATGCTTTCTTTTCTCTCGTTCCTTCATCAAAAATTAAACATTTTCAGTGTTTCAATTCCCTTAAATCAGAAGAACAGGCTCAACATGTTTACTTTTAAGCTAAGACAAAAAATCCAAGTCTTAAATATACTAAAATGAAACCTAGCTACAATAATCAGAAATAATAAAAACACAAAGAAATAAATGCTCCACTGCATTAAAGTGAACAGATAATGAGCTTTAAAGATTCAAGGAGAACAGGTTTCTTCCTGGTACCCTCCCTGCATCCTGAGAAACCCAGCTTACCCCCCATGGGCCATGGCCCACACACTCCACACCCAGCTCTGACAGAGGAGATCCCTCCCAAGGACCAGAAAAAGGGAGCCCCCAACTTTAGCCAGCTGAAGGTCAGAAAGAAATCAACTGGTCTGGATGAACAATTCCTAAACTAGCACAGCAGAAAGCAGCTCCACAGCCTTCACAGGACTTCATAAAGTAGACTTGCAAATACTCTGTGGGATAACCAAGACAGGTATTTCTTTTTCTTTTTTTTTTTTATTTTTTTTTATTTTTTATTTTTTGAGACGGAGTCTCGCGCTGTCACCCAGGCTGGAGTGCAGTGGCCGGATCTCAGCTCACTGCAAGCTCCGCCTCCCGGGTTCACGCCATTCTCCTGCCTCCGCCTCCCGAGTAGCTGGGACTACAGGCGTCCGCCACCTCGGCCGGCTAGTTTTTTTGTATTTTTTAGTAGAGACGGGGTTTCACCGTGTTAACCAGGATGGTCTCGATCTCCTGACCTCGTGATCCGCCCGTCTCGGCCTCCCAAAGTGCTGGGATTACAGGCTTGAGCCACCGCGCCCGGCCTTCTTTTTCTTTTTACACTGTGGTTGAATGAATTGAGGTTGAGAGGACTCATGGAACTAAACCTTGGTTTCTGCCTCCTTGCCTGGGGTATCTCTTTAGTTAGGCACTGCACTGCCTCTCATTCAAGACAAGCTAGTACTTTATTGTACAGCTCTGTGGTTGGAGTGCTGACTCTGTCACTCACTAGCCATGTGGCCTTCAGCAATGTTCTCAATTTCCCTACACCTCCATTTTTTTCATCTATAAAATGGGGTAACAACAGTATCTTCCTCACAACATTAATGTGAGACATAAATGAGATAGAGCATTGTGAGCTTTTTTTGTTTTGTTTTGTTTTACTTTAAGTTCTGGGATACATGTGCAGAATGTGCAGGTTTGTTACATAGGTATACACGTGCCATGGTGGTTTGTTGTATCCATCAGCCTGATATCTACATTAGGTATTTTTCCTAATGCTAACCCTCCTCTAGCCCCCAATCCCCTGATAGGCCCCGGTGTGTGCTGTTTCCCTCTCTGTGTCCATGTGTTCTTATTGTTCAGTTCCCACTTATGAGTGAGAACATGCAGTGTTTGGTTTTCGGTTCCTGTGTTAGTTTGCTGAGAGTGATGGTTTCCAGCTTCATCCATGTCCCTGCCAAGGACATGAACTCATCCTTTTTTATGGCTGCATAGTATTCCACAGTGTGTATGTGACACGTTTTCTTTATCCAGTCTATCACTGATGGGCATTTGGGTTGGCTTCAAGTCTTTGCTAATGTGAATAGTGTTGCAATAAACATATATATGCATGTGTCTTTATAGTGGAATGATTTATAATCCTTTGGGTATATACCCAGTAATGGGATTGCTGAGTCAAATGGTATTTCTGGTTCTAGATCCTTGAGGAATCACCACAATGTCTTCCACAATGGTTGAACTAATTTACACTCCCACCAACAGTGTAAAAGCATTCCTACTTCACATTCTCTCCAGCATCAGTTGTTTCCTGACTTTTAAATGATCGCCATTCTAATTGGCATGAGATGGTGATGGTATCTCATTGTGGTTTTGATTTGCATTTCTCTAATGATCAGTGATGATAAGCCTTTTTACATATGTTTGTTGGCTGCACATAAATGTCTTCTTTTGAGCAGTGTCTGTTCATATCCTTCGCCTACTTTTTGATGAGTTTTTTTTTTTTTCTTGTAAATTTAAGTTCCTTGTAGATTCTGGATACTAGCCCTTTGTGAGATGGATAGATTGCAACTATTTTCTCCCATTCTGTAGGTTGCCTGTTCACTCTGATGATAGTTTTTTGTTGTTGTTGTTGTTTTTTTACTGTGCAGAAGCTCTTTAGTTTAATTAGATCCCATTTGTCCATTTTAGCTTTTGTTGCCATTGCTTTTGGTGTTTTAGTCATGAAGTTTTTGCCCATGCCTATGTCCCGAATGGTATTGCCTAGGTTTCCTTCTAGGGCTTTTATGGTTTTAGTTCTTAAATTTAAGTGTTTAATCCATCTGGAGTTAATTTTTTGTTTAAGGTATAAAGAAAGGGTCCAGTTTCAGTTTTCAGCATATGGCTAGCCAGTTTTCCCAGCACCATTTATTAAATAGGGAATCCTTTCCCCATTGCTTGTTTTTGTCAGGTTTGTCAAAGATCAGATGTGTAGATGTGTGGTGTTATTGCTGAGGCCTCCGTTCTGTTCCATTGGTCTATGTATCTGTTTTGGTACCAGTACCATGCTGTTTTGGTTACTGTAGCCTTGTAGTATAGTTTGAAGTCAGGTAGCATGATGCCTCCAGCTTTGTTCTTTTTGCTTAAGATTGTTTTGGCTATACAGGCTCTTTTTTGGTTCCATATGAAATTTAAAGTAGTTTTTTCTAATTCTGTGAAGAAAGTCAATGGTAGCTTGATGGGGATAGCACTGAACCTATAAATTCCTTTGGGCAGTATGGCCATTTTCACAATATCGATTCTTCCTATCAATTAACATGGAATGTTTTTCCATCTGTTTGTGTCCTCTCCTATTTCCTTGGGCAGTGGTTTGTAGTTCTCCTTGAAGAGGTCCTTCACATCCCTTGTAAATTGTATTTTTAGGTATTTTATTCTCTTTGTAGCAATTTTGAACGGGAGTTCATTCATCATTTGGCTCTCTGTTTGCCTATTATTGGTGTATAGGAATGCTTGTGATTTTTGCACATTGATTTTTTATCCTGAGACTTTGCTGAAGTTGCTTATCAGCTTAAGGAGTTTTTGGGCTGAGACTATGGAGTTTTCTAAATATATAATCATGTCCTCTGCAAACAGAGACAATTTGACTTCCTATCTTCCTATTTGAATACCCTTTATTTCTTTCTCTTGCCTGATTGCTCTGGCCAGAACTTCCAATACTATATTGAATAGGAGTGGTGAGAGGGGGCATCCTTGTCTTGTGCCGATTTTCAAAGAGAATGCTTCCAGCTTTTGCCCATTCAGTATGATATTGGCTGTGGGTTTGTTATAAATAGCTCTTATTATTTTGAGATATGTTCCATCAGCACCTAACTGAGAGTTTTTAGCATGAATGGGTGTTGAATTTTATCGCAGGCCTTTTCTGCATCTACTGAGGTAATCATGTGGTTTTTGTCATTGGTTCTGTTTATGAGACGGATTACGTTTATTGATTTGCATATGTTAAACCAGCCTTGCACCCCAGGGATGAAGCCGACTTGGTGGCGGCAGAGCAAACAAATTCAAAAGCTAGCAGAAGACAAGAAATAACTAAGATCAGAGCAGAACTGAAGGAGATAGAGACATGAAAAACCCTTCAAAAAATCAGTGAATCCAGGAGTTGCTTTTTTTTTTTTTTGAAAAGACTAACAAAATAGATAGACCACTAGCCACATTAATAAAGAAAAAAAGAGAGAAGAATCAAATAGACACACAATAAAAAATGTTAAAGAGAGATCATCACTGATCCCACAGAAATACAAACTATCATCAGGGAATACTTAAAACGTCTCTATGCAAATAAACTAGAAAATCCAGAAGAAATGGATAAATCCCTGGACACATACACCCTCCCAAGACTAAACCAGGAAGAGGTCGAATCTCTGAATAAATCAATAACAAGTTCTGAAATTGAGGCAATAATTAATAGCCTACCAACCAAAGAAAACCCAGGACCAGACAGATTCACAGCTAAATTCTACCAGAGGTACAAGGAGGAGCTGGTATCATTCCTTCTGAAACTATTCCAAACATTAGAAAAAGAGGGACTCCTCCCTAACTCATTTTATGAGGCCAGCATCATCTTGACACCAAAACCTGGCAGAGACACAACAAAAAGACACAGGCCAATATCCCTGATGAACATTGAGGTGAAAATCCTCAATAAAATACTGGCAAACCAAATCCAGCAGCAGAGCATGGCGAGTTTCTATAGAACAGCTGTCATATAGGAAGTACCCTATAAAAATTTGCCATTTTCATTATTACCCCCATCAAGCCTTCACTTAGAAACAAAGAAAAACAATTAATTCTACAATAGTGAGACTGAAATGGTGTTAAGGCACTATTGTTGGCATCAAAATTAGACTGCTGTTTTCAATCATGGAGATTACTTTTCAATTGCTATGAATTTAATTAGATAACTACTGTAGAAACAAAAAGGGGTAGCTATTGGGCACAGCTGAATACATCAAATGAAATAATTAGATAAGAATTAAGAACAGTGTTAAATTTTAGGATGAAAATAAATTTTGCTTATTTATATATATGAGAAAATTATATATCTGAAATTTTTCTCAAAAGCGTTTAAAATCAACTAGGGAAACAAAATCTTCTTGAAATGCTTATATCAAATCTGACATTTTGTGGGATGGAGAGGAAATGTTTGAGCAACCTTCGTTCATCTCTGTATGAAGAATCTGCTGTATGTATTCTCTGTCCATAGAGGATTAGTGTTAGTGGGTTGTTAGTCAACCTCTTTAGAGCCACAGACCCCTAACAAGTAAAGGAAAACTTTACATACACAAGCGATTTTGCATATCATTTTTTTTTCTTTCTTTTTTTATAAAGAGACAGGGTCTCACTCTGTCACCCAGGCTGGAATGCAGTGGTGCAATCATAGCTCACTGCATCCTGGAACTTCTGGACTCAAGTGATCCTCCCACTTCAGCCTCCAAGTAGCTGGGACTACAGGTGTGCATCATGCCCAACTAATTGAAAAACAATTTTTTTGTAGAGACTGGGTCTCCTAGGCTGCCCAGGCTGCTCTCAGACTCCTGGTCTTGTGCAAGCCTCCCGCCTCAGTTTCCCAAGTCACTGGGATTATAGGCATGAGCACCACATCCAACTGCATATCATTTCAAAAGATTCCAAGATCCCCTAACAGCCATGCATGGCCCACAGATTAAAAACCTCTGATGTACAGTTATACTTGATCGTAGGTTGGCCTCCTGTTGATACAGTAGCAGCACTGAAGGCACACGGATTGCTGCAAACTGTCTTTCAACCAGTGCCTCAAACTTTCACAAATGGGAAGAAGTTCACAACACAGGGTAAAAGAAAAATGAAATCACAAAAAGCATTTCACTTTATTATCTTCTTCATATGGTGGTAGAATAAAGAATGAGTATCCCCTAGGTATCATTCTATACACACATGTATTCTTTGGCTCTTTAATCACAATTAATAAGGTCTTCTACCAAGTGACCTGAATAAACATCTTCTTTAATCCTATGAATAAAACTAGTGCTATAAACAACAAAATACTTTCCTATTCCATGAAACAGCAACTTAATCTCCAAACACTTTCTGTAGCTAACTTCTAGTCATTGTCAGGATTTTTACTGCAGTGGAACAATAAACAAGTACAATTTTAAAATCCACTGACCGATCTTTAAATATTCAAAAAAATAAAAGTACATGTGAGATACCTGGCAAAGAATACATTATAATCACATGTATATGATAGTATTTTTTGAGTGTGCACAATTAATAGAGAATTATTTCAAGCATTGTAGACCTGAACCTCCATTTAATGACAGCTTTTCAACCACACTATACGAACTCTGTAAAACATGAACTTATTTTATCTTATTTTATTATTGAGGCAGGGTCGTGCTCTGACTAAATCCACTAATTTAAATCTAGGTTTCTAATCCAGTAACACTTTATAATTTAATACTTTAGCAATAATTTATTTCCATACTAACAATAACTTATTTTCTATACATTTACTGGAAAAGTGTCCATGAGTATTTTCACTAAAGTTTTTATATTTTAAATTTTCACTTATGTATATACTATAACTATTGTTTAATATTAGACTGAGTTTAGAGATTATCCACCTTATATTATTCTGAGTTGATATGGAGAGAGACGTGAATATGAAACTTCTGAATTAATATGAACAAATGTCTAGAAAATGATTATTTAACACCTGAATGATTTATTTTACAAAGTCAATCCCTAGTGCGATGCAATTACAAAGAGCAACACAGGAAGAAATGAAGCTGACTGCCTCACTGTTTCACTCTTCTCCCCTAGCTGCCAGTTTGGGGACATATTCCTCCATACTCTTGATTTAAAACACACACACACACACACACACACACACACACACACACACACACACACACCCTTTGAGCCCATGCATGTATTTATACAGTCCTCTCCTGGGAACTGTCTCTTCCCCACCCAAAGCTTTGCCTCCCTCCTGGGTGATATGGTTTGGCTGTGTCCCCACCCAAATCTCATCTTGAATTGTAGCTCCCATAATTCCCACGTGTTGTGGGAGGGGCCTGGTGGGAGACAACTGAATCATGGGGGTGGTCTCCCCCATACTGTTCTTATGGTAGTGAGTAAGTCTCACGAGGGCTGATAATTTTATAAGGGGTTTCTCTTTTTGCTTGGTTTTCATTCTTTCTTGTCTGCCACCATGTAACATGTGTCTTTTGCTTTCTGATATGATTGTGAGGCCTCCCCAGCCACAGGGAACTGTAAATCCATTAAACTCCTTTTTCTTTATAAATTACCCAGGCTCAGGTATGTCTTTATCAGTAACGTGAAAACAGACTAATACACTGGGTGACTTTCAGTTTCTCCACCTCCTTTTCCACTTTATTTGTTTGTTTGTTTGTTTTTTGAGACGGAGTCTCGCTCTGTCGCCCAGGCTGGAGTGCAGTGGCGCGATCTCGGCTCACTGCAAGCTCCGCCTCCTGGGTTTACCATTCTCCTGCCTCAGCCTCCTGAGTAGCTGGGACTACAGGCGCCCGCCACCGCGCCCGGCTAATTTTTTGTATTTTTAGTAGAGACGGGGTTTCACCGTGGTCTCGATCTCCTGACCTTGTGATCCGCCCGCCTCGGCCTCCCAAAGTGCTGGGTTTACAGGCGTGAGCCACCGCGCCCGGCCTCCTTTTCCACTTTAAATCCCCATTCCCACTCTCACAACTTAGACCAATTCATTATCACAGGCTGCTCTTTCTTCAACATTTCTTATTCGTGACCTCTTTTATTTCCACATTGCTTGCTTTAAATACCCCACCTCATGAGGACCGCAATCCACTGACATCTCCACTTTCTCCAGCAGCCCTGTTCTTTTAGCCCTGTCCTTATTTGGCTCAGATTTCATGTTCCACTTCAATCACAATATTGTCAAAATCCTGTCTTTTTATGTCACACCTGTCTGATGAAACTAAATAAACCCAATTATTATTTTACCTGTGCTTACACTCATTCACAAGCCTGCTGGAAGAAGGCAGGCAATAGTAAAATGATTCCATTTAAGAAATCATGATTACCAACTTGAAATTGGCTCTTGGTACTTCCTGCAGGTTTCTAGTCAACTTACCCTCTTATGTACACAAGACTTAAACCTTCTCCACTCCCTTCAAACCTCCACTCTCAGCATGATCATTCCTCCTACCTTAAGGAGAAATTAAAGCCATCAGAATGGAATGTGCATGCTCACAAATACACACATGCCCGAACCCTTACTAGTCTCTGTCTCTTCATTAAAATAATTGCAGTCAGGCGCCATGGTTCATGACTGTAATCCCAGCACTTTTGGGAGACTGAGGTGGGAGAATTACTTAAGGCCAGGAGTTCAAGGTTGCAGTGAGCTATGATCTTGCCACTGCACTCCAGCCTAGGTGACAGAGCATGACCCTGTCTCAAAAATAAAATAATAATTCTACCACGTATGCTTCAGATTTCATCATTTCCTACTTTCTTAAGTACATGAAATCACGGATCATTCCTTTTCTCTCCTGTGTCAGACAACTCTCCCTTTCAAATGTATCCTCCCCATAGGCTTTTAAACATATCGGTATGATCTCTTTTAAAAAATAAAAATGCCATCTTTTACTGGGTACTCCTATTGGGGGAAGAGTAAATACTTACTGCTCCCACTTTCTCACTGTTATCCCACACTCGGTCCACTTCAATCAGTGCCCTCCATGATGCTAACACTAACGGACAATTTTTCCATCCTCATCTTACTTGAGCCCTCAGCATTTGATGCTGCTGATCATTCACTTCCTTCATTGTGAAACATGCTTTCTCTTGGTATTCCTAACACAGCACTTCCTGGTTTTCTTCCCACTCCTCTGGCTGTTTTGTTCTCTGACTTCTTTGGAGATTCAGCCACTCTAACTGGGCGTTCAGAGCTGGAGATCCCCCAAGATGAGGTTTGAGGTTTTTCCTTCTTACTTTATACTCTCCACATGGGCATCTCATCCATGCCCATGCCTTCAAATGTCACTTGTAAACAGAGTTACAAAAATCACATCTGGGCCCAGACCTCTCCTCTGAGCTCCTGAACCATGCCCTGAACTGTTACCTCCGTTTAGAGGACTCAAGCATACCTCAAACCTCACTCAGTATATCCAAGCTACACCCATGATCTTCCTCCAACAAACCCAGTCAGTGTTCTGTATTTCAGTGAATGGCATCACCATTCACCCACCTGAGTAAGCCAGAAAACTGGGAATTGAGTCTGACATCCCCCGTCCCCTCATTTCAAATCCAGCACATCACCAAGTCTACTGACTGTCCACTTCTCTACATCTCCACCACACCACCCTGGTTTAAGGCATAATCACCTCTTTTCTGGACAATTGTAACAGCCTCCTATCTGGTCTTCCAGCATTGACGTTAGCCTTGTACTGATCCATTTGTCTTCTATGTTGAGGTCACAGTAATCTTTTCAAAACATAAATATGACAAGGATCCTCTCAACCATGCAAGATTCTTAATGACCTTCCATTACTCTCAGGAAGAAGGTCAGGCTCATTAATACAGCCTACAATACCCTGCATGGTCTGGCCATAACCATCTCTTTAGCCTCATCTCACAACAAGCATCTTGTCCTCACCCTCTGGGCCCCAACCACAGAGAACCCCCTTTTCTTCCTCCAACCCACCACACTTCCTCCTGTCCTAGGGACTCTGTGCATGCTGTGCTCTGAGTTGAAGACCATTCTCTTTCCCATTGACCTGGTTAATGCCTCTTCCTTCAGGCTGATGCTAACTCATCCTGTTCTCAGGAAAGACTTCTCTCCATTATAAGCTCTTATTGCACCATTTGCCTTGTACTGGTGCCTCTGCATTACCTCACCATCTCCTACAACAGGCTGTTAGCTCGAGGTAGGAGTTGTATATGGAACTGCCTTGGCACATAGGAAACTCTCAAAAATACTTGGTAAATGACTGACTATAAGGTGTGAGAAAGGGACCCAGTTTCAGTTTTCTGCATATGGCTAGCCAGTTTTCCCAGCACCATTTATTAAATAGGGAATCCTTTTCCCATTGCTTGTTTTTGTCAGGTTTGTCAAAGATCAGATGGTTGCAGATGTGTGGTGTTATTGCTGAGGCCTCTGTTCTGTTCCATTGGTCTATATCTCTGTTTTGGTACCAGTAACATGCTGTTTTGGTTACTGTAGCCTTGTAGTATGGTTTGAAGTCAGGTAGCATGACGTCTCCAGCTTTGTTCTTTTTGCGTAGGATTATCTTGGCTACATGGGCTCTTTTTTGGTTCCATACGAAATTTAAAGTAGTTTTTTCTAATTCTGTGAAGAAAGTCAATGGTAGCTTGATGGGGATGGCATTGAATCTATAAATTACTTCCTTACACCTTACACAAAAATTAAGTCGATGAATTAAAGATTTAAATGTAAGACCTAATACCATAAAAACCCTAGAAGAAAACCTAGGCAATACCATTCAGGACATAGGCATGGGCAAAGACTTCATGACTAAAACACCAAAAGCAACGGCAACAAAAGCCAAAATTGACAAACGGGATCTAATTAAACTAAAGAGTTTCTGCACAGTAAAAGAAACTAACATCAGAGTGAACAAGCAACCTACAGAATGGGAGAACATTGTAGAATCTCTCCATCTCACAAAGGTCTAATATCCAGAATCTACAAGGAACCTAAATTTACAAGAAAAAAACAACCCCATCAAAAAGTAGGCGAAGGATATGAACAGACACTTCTCAAAAGAAGACATTAATATGTGGCCAACAAACATACGAAAAAAGGCTCATCATCACTGGTCATTAGAGAAATGCAAATCAAAAAAACCACAATGAGATACCATCTCATGCCAGTTAGAATGGCGATCATTTAAAAGTCAGGAAAGAAGATGCTAGAGAGGATGTGGAAAAATAGGAACGCTTTTACACTGTTGGTGAGAGTGTAAATTAGTTCAACCATTTTGGAAGACAGCGTGGCAATTCCTCAAGGATCAAGAACCAGAAATACCATTTGATCCAGCAATCCCATTACTGGGTATATACCCAAAGGATTATAAATCATTCCACTATAAAGACACATGCACATATATGTTTATTGCAGCACTATTCACAATAGCAAATACTTGGAACCAACCCAAATACCCATCAACGATAGGGGGGATAAAGAAAATGTGGCACATATACAACATGGAATACTATGCAGCCATAAAAAAGGATGAGTTCATGTCCTTTGCAGGGACATGGATGAAGCTGGAAACCATCATTCTCAGTAAACTAACACAGGAACAGGAAATCAAAAACTGCATGTTCTCACTCATAAGTGGGAACTGAACAATGAGAACACATGGACACAGGGAGGGGAACATCACACACTGGGGCCTGTCAGGGGGTGGGGGGATAGGGGAAGGATAGCATTAGGAGAAACACCTAATATAGATGAAGGGTTAATGGGTGCAGCAAACCACCACAGCACATGTATACCTATGTAACAAACCTGCACGTTCTGCACATGTATCCGAGAACTTAAAGTATAATAAAAAATAAATAAATAAAAATTAACGACTCACTAAATGGACACAGGGTCACAGGCTTCCTTGGTTTTTTAGTAAATTCATTTACATTTATTAACCAACCTCTCAGAATAACCTCAGACAGTACTAGATGCTTGGGCACCACCACGAGCACATGATGTAACAACGCCCTTGCTTTTCATACTCTCAGGGTCTTCTTGGCTTCTGACCGAGAGTCTTTCAATTCACTTGGCTGCCACAGATGCAGATAAAACTTATTGTGTGATCTCCCTGCCTCCTATTCTCAGCCTTTGACCTGTATGCCCATTCATATAGATAGATACGCTGACTAGTCCATGTACTCTGCCAAGAAAGCAGGGAACTATGAGGCTAATACCACCTTGTCTGGGCTTCTCACAAGCCCACCTGATCCCTGAGAAACAACAGTACCCTAGTTTATGAATCTAGCCTTTTGATCCTATTATTATAAATTAATTTGCCCAGGGGAGCTTATGGATTTTCAAGGGAGCTGACTGTAAAGTTGAGGCTGTGATAGTTTGATTTTCATGCTTCTTTCTCCAGGTTGTCCTGGGAACTAAGGCAGAAGTTTTACCTACATCTAATTCACACAAGGAAATCAGGACACAATGATTTCCTGATATACTGAATCACTCTACTCCCTTAGAGAAATACTACTGGTTTTTTTCAGCCATGCAGAGAAGAAGCCATATGGAATCTGAGGCCAAAGAAAAGTGACTCAGCTCAGACACAGTGAGCTGTCCCAGCATAATAATCTGCACGTCTCTCCACTAGGGAGAGGGAAAGCACGGCTTGTTAACCCCCACTGTGCTGAGGAAGAGGCTTCCCAGAGTGTCTGAATCTCATAACCAAACAGATGAGCACATCATACCTTCACCAAATTCAAGATGATGATGGGAGAGCCAAACCTCTGAAACATCTGGTCAAAGTGAAGGGCAGCCACATGTGCAAATGGATCTGCCTGATCCACTAAGAAGGAAAAAAGATGAAAAAGCACCTGAATGAAAATTGCAAAGCAAAAATAAAAGAAGCATAGGGTTGTTTTTTTTAAAGAAATGCAATTTGACTAATCTTTCAATAGCTTCACTTCCCAGATCCTTCTTAAGGTGCTCACTAGACACTTATTCATCATGTATTTATTACATTTGAATGATTCTTACATTTCTGAAGCAAAATAAAAATAATTTACTAACAGTCAAAATTAAATATAAATTTATTACGTAAGAAAAACAGAAATTCCTCTTCTAAATTAACTACCTTCCAGGACTAAAACCTCGTGAAAACCTAAGTATTTATGAGGTTTCTGTGACAACAGTTCACTATCTCTAAATGTAAGGACAGGAGTTATTATTAAAAACATAGCTCCACACACATGTAATAGGTGGTTTAGGCATCATAGTTGAAATGTCCTGAGACCAGTATAAGGGCACAGATCCTCTAACTTGTACGTAAGAAGAATAACTTCCTGCAGTGAAAGACATCACAGAAGCATCGCAAAGTATTTGTTCAGTCTCCACTTCATTTGCAACATCACCCTGAAAAGAAAGGTGCATTGAAAAATACATTATGTTCTTAGAAATGTTTAATGAAATAACTTTCAATGAAGTTATAATTCCTATTCTTTGAAAGTTTTGAGAGGTAAACCTTGATCAATATTCAATATGCACATTAGAAAAGCAAAACCATTAAAATATAATAAAGAAGGCAATTAAAAGTAGCAGAGAATAGACTAGGAAAAAACCAAATTAATCTCTAATAATATAAGTCAGATAGGAAACAGCTGGTTTAAATAAATGCGAGAGAGGGAAAGAAACGACAATTACACGAAATTACACAGGAGGTAAGGAAGACTAGAAGAATATCAAAATTCAATTCTGACGACCAAAATGACATAAAAGAACAAAAGAGTGAGATTCATATAATGCCTGATGGACAAAAGGAAAAAATAGGGTTTTGAGGTACTTATAGAAGTATATAAGGACATAATAAAGAATAATTTTAGAGGCAGTAATAACATGTCTGATTATCCTTTGAATATTCAAAAGTAAATAATATAGTTGCAAAATCCTGATATTTTAAAGCATCAGCTGTAACAATTTTCATTGTTGATATAATTTTAAGAACAATGTTGCTATTTTAAGCCAGGATCAAAATCCAATGCCTCACTCAATCTGTCTACCGAATCACACATCCACTCAAGACTCAAGTTGTCTATTGCAAACAGAGACGGAGCACTCAAAGGAGAGAACACGGCTGATGGAAGGATGGCTGCATTTTTGCTGTTGTTATTTTCTAACGGTGAACAGAAAAAGGAGTCTGGGCAAAAAAGACGAAGAGGGCAAAGGTTTCCCGTACCTTGCTCCACTTCATCTTCTAATCAAGAATTGACTTCCCGTGATGAGTGCTGCCTTCTACTTGGGTGGAGGTGCTTTGCTATTTTTGTCTCTACATTAAACATGTACCACATATTATAGAAATGGCTCACCCTCCACAACATTAGACATTTTATAATTCCTCAAAGCACTGCATAACTCTAAGATGGCTGACTTTTCAGAACATCTGTTTATTAGTCATACTTCTCACATGTTTCAGATGCACTGGAGTATTAATTATTGTCAGCCCCCCACATCCATGGGTTCCCTCCACAGTCAACCAATCTCAGATAGAAAATGTAGTTAGGCCTACAACGGTTGCATCTGAACTGAACACGTGCAGACCTTTTTTACTGTCGTTATTCCCTTAACGATATAGTAATAGAACTATTTGCATAGCATTTACATCATATTAGATATTAGAAGTAATCTAGAGATGACTTAAAGTATACAGATGAGTGTACATAGGTTATATGCAAACACTAGGCCATATTATATAAGAGACTTCAGCATTTGTGGATTTTGGATGGGAAGGGGGTTCCTAGAACCAATCCCTTGTTGATACCAAATGGCAACTGTATTCTCCTGATAACATCCCAAACTAAGAAATTTCATGTTTTAAAATTTCACTGTGCTTCTACATCAGCAAAGCTGATACCAAACTTTAAAGTTCAGTGAAGATACTGTTTGTCATCTTACCTCACAGTTTGCACCTCTTTTAAGAAAACGGGTGCCAGCAAATTTACTTGATCTTCTAGCTATTAGAGTGACATACACTGGTCGTCCATAGATCAACAGCTCTTAGAAAGCAAGTTAAGGTTGTTTAGCATTCATGACTGTCACATAAGACCAATAGAGTCATTATACCTTACATACACATTTAGATACAGCTAGTCCAATGGCTTAAAGAACACCAAAAGCTCCACCCAAGAATGGAACAGCACTGGATCTAATGGTTTCTTCAGAATTGCAGTTCAGCTACAAAGGGAAGGCAATATCCAACCTAACTAAGGAGTGCTTTCCATAAATTTCAGAGGAAATGGTAAGCAGGTGTACGGTTACTGGTCAAGGGAAGCCCTATGGCTAAGTAAAGGATATAAACAAGTAATGTAAACAGCTAATCCTTCTGATATGCTTTGGCTCTGTGCCCCCGGCCAAATCTCATTTTGAATTGTAATCCCCATGTGTCAGGGAAGAGTCTGGTGGAAGGTGATTGCATCATGGAGGCAGACTTCCCCCTTGCTGTTTTTGTGATAGTGAGTTCTCACAAGATCTGGTTGTTTGCAAGTGTGTGGCACTTCCCCCTTCACTCGCTCTCTCCCCTGCTCTGCCATTGTGAAGATGTGCGTGCTTCTCCTTCACCTTCCACCATGATTGTAAGTTTCCTGAGGCCTCCCAGTCAGGCTTCCTATTAAGCCTACACTCAATTAAACCTCTTTTCTTCATAAATTACCCAGTTTCAGGTAGTTCTTCATAGCTGTGTGAGAATGGACTAATACACCTCCCTTAGTCTTCCAAGATCATACACCTCTCAGAGAGAACATGTGCCATCTAATAGGTTGTTTAAATTATGAGTAATATGTAACACTGAGGATATAACTGAGTATAAGACTCTAAAAGCAGTCAAAATTTGTCACCTACCTGCAAATCCTGAACACTGAATAATTTATTGTGAACTGCTTAACCAATATACAGCTTATTAGTTATGTCACCTTACTTAACTTTCTGAGCCAAGTCTCATCTTCTATAAAATGGAGTAACAATAAAGTAACCAAAGTTGGTCAGGAGGACTAGGTGAAATAATGTGTGTACAACTAGTGCCTGGTCTGTAGTATTCAGAAGCTACTGTTATCAAAAGCTACTCTATCTCATATAGAATTCCAGAATTCATTAAATGCTTGATAACCAGGAGACTAGATTCATTATTTAAATTTATGAGCTTCAAAATGATCATCTATGATGCTGCTCACTATTTAAAAAAAACAAACATTTATGATGTTTAATATGCGCCAGGCCCCAAGTTAGCTCTTGGAAACACAAAACAGCTTAGAACTATCTTTTAGGAACTACCTTTAGAAATTGTAGCACATTCTTTTTGGTATCCTTGGTGATGAAAAACCTGTGTTCTTCCCAGGCAGAATTTACTTTTGTAAAGAGACAAAGTAATTCAGGATCAAATCTCGTTATGCAGTAATGATCAACCAGATAATACCACTCACTGGTTGAAAGTGATTATAAAGTAATGAGCCTGATTTTCAAGTGTAGCACATAAATCTCACTGATCTTTGTTTCAAAATCCCTCTGTGCTTTTATCTAGCCTTTCGTCCCCCTCACAGAAGGCAGTCCTGCTGCTCTTCAAGGGTAACCTCACCAGCTGTGCCCTTGGCACCACTCCTCTCAAATGCTCCTGGTGCAAGAAAGCATAATAATGGTCAGTCGCATTCACCCACTTAATAGTCTCAAAGAAACCACTCCTTTAAAGTTTTTTTTTGGTACATTATTATTATTATTTTAATATAGATCTGTAACTTCAGTTCCAAGTACCAAGGGGGGCCAGGGCTGGCCTGAGTGGGGCCTCATAGTGCGCTGGACAAAGTGACCGGTTTTTCTCCATAAATAAGACAAAGAAAACCTGGGGATCTGGAGAAGGATCTGAGGCCATTAAACTGCAAATTCCAACTGAAAACAAAGAAGCAAAAGTTTCTTTTTTGGTTCTTTTAAATGTCTAAAGAGAATAAAATTAAGAAAAATACAAATCCATTACAAACACTTCTTATCTGTGGGGGAAAAAGGTACAAACGCCTTTTTCTTTAAAAGCCTAACATAGTAGAAAACATGCTGAATGCAAAAATGCCCTATGTGATCTCAAAAAGTGATAGAAAAAATCAAATCACCACTTCTAGATGGTATGTGCTACCTTCTTAAACCCCATAACTGCACTTTATTAAAAGGCTTCAATGTAGCTACAAATTAATGAGACATGAAGCTACTGAAGGAAATAAAAGTTTTTATAAAATTGAACTCATCAGCTTAACCCAAAGCTGAACCTATTTCTCTTTAATCTATTTTGCCCCCTTGCCTGGACTACTGCCATCTTTTCCTAACTCACGTTCCTTGTTCTAGTTTCACTTTACTTATTCCAGCTTGAAAATGGTTGTCAACTCAAGCCTCCTAAATACTGCTTTGCAAATGTCATTCTCCCGTACAAAACCTTTCAAAAGTTCTAGCACCAAACCCAAAGTCCTCAGCTTGACCACCGAGGAAATCTGGTGACTGGCAATCTGACTCCCACATACCAATCTCCTTCCCACTATATCCTACCTCCTGGGAGTTTTATTCACAAGCCAGGAGAACACTCCTATGTGTTTTTCCACCTCTACACACACAGTGTTTCCCAGGCTGCGATTCTCTCTGCTCGGACTGCTGATCTCTCTCGCTGCTAAGGCACTGACTTTTGTTTAGGGCCCAGGCCAAGTTCAACTATTCCCATGGGCCTGTCCCATCCTCTCCAACTGTCAGGAATTCTCCTCCTTCTCCCAGATAAACATGACACTTACTACCTATATCGCATTGCATTTTCTTCCTTGTTATTTATTCATCTTTCTGGGTATATTACAGGCCTGTTCAAATAGTCTGCATTCTTATTTGTATTTCTACTACATAGTATCACGGGCAGGTTTTCCTGTTGGGGTGCAGAGTGGTATTATAATCACATAATTCATATGTAGCTGTCTACAAATTGATACATCATAAGTTTAGTAATATGTATCTTACTTTTTTACCAAAAAGGATACTTGACTGCCCACAGAACCCATGAATAATATACAAAAGCCAGTCACGATGCACAGTATTTTTAATTATATCCAGAAGTTCACCATTCCATACATATTTCATATAAGGCTCACTACAGATGCCAAATACCCCTGAAAAATAAAAGTCTGTATCAGTCCATAAACACATAAAATATTTTGTATCAATTAAAAAAAAGGTTCGTATCAGAAAGATATGGAAATTGGCTGACATTCAACTCATTTTAAAGTTAACTTCTGTTTTTAACTTCAAAGTAACATGCTTGGTTAACAGCATTGCCATTTGCAGTGGATATCATTCCTATCATGTCCAGAACATTGTGTTGATTCTGTAAAAAGTCAAAGAAATCCCTTTTCTGACTTGTGAGAGTTCTTAACTTCAGAGAAAAGAAAATGACAAGGAAATTGAGGGCATGTTACAAATACATAAAGACAAGAGGTGGTGGAAGTAGCGGTTGAGCACATGGCTATGGAGTCAAAGTTCCTGGATCCAAATCCTGGCTCTGCCTCTCATCAGCAGGGTGACAGGCATGATCAAGAGTGTTACTCACCCAGCGCGGCACCTCTGTTTCCTCACCTGTACCACGTGGTTATTGTAAGGATGAAATGAATTAATAATGCACATAAGGGCCCTAGAATAAGCCTGGTGTATTACAAATACTTCCAATACATGGCGTTTGTTATTATGTCAGGCCTTTTCTCTACAAATAAATTAATTTCATCAAACATAATTTTAGCATATCCAGATAAATGTATTAAAACAGCAATGAGTTTTACAAAACTTACATGAAGTGAAAAATTAAAACTATAAGATAATAGCTTAAAAGACTGTAACGGTTCTGAATAGCAGTTAATAAAGACCATCTTTTTCCTCAAAACATGATCTGTTAAGAGTATTTGTTTATACACTATACTACACTTAGGTTTGATTCATAAAAACTAAACTTTCTCTGCCCTTTCAATGCATTACACAAGAGAATTAATAATAAAGACATCGATAGGAGTCCTGTTTTGTCACTTACTCTGTGACTTTAGGCAAGTTACTTAATGTCTTTGAATTTCAACTTTCTAAACTAGAAAATGATGTTAATACTACTCACCTCAAAGATAATGTTCACGTTAAATAATACATGCAAAGTATCTGACATGCAGTACAGATTATTTTAAAAATTTACTGCTTTCCTTTTCAACCTACTTCCATACCTTCTACTCTCACTCCCTGTTTCTTATCAGTTTACCCCTCTGTGATGAGAAGAATCTCACCTTCGACAAAGATGTATGCATGCTAATCACCAGAAACTGTAAATATGAACTGTTACATTACATGGCAAGAAGAAATTAAAGCTGAAGATGAAGTTAAGGCTCCTAATCAGGACCTTGAGACGGGGAAATGATTCTGCATTTTCTAAGTGGGTCCAATGTAATCACAGGGTCCTTGTAAGTCAAAGAGGAAAACAGGAGTGTGAGTGTCAGGTAATGTAATGTAGCCTTAAAGATGGAAGGGAGCCATGAGCCAGGGGATGAACGCAGCCCCCAGAAGATGGAAAGGGCAAGAAAACTGATTCTCCCCTGGAGCCTCCTGCTGACATGCTAATTTTAGCTCACTGACACCCACTGTGGACTTCTGCCTTCTGTAAGATGATAAATGTATGTTGTTTTAGCAACTAAGCTAGGTAATCTGTCACAGCAACAAGAATAAACTAATACACCCAATTATTCATATCTGTCAAGTAGAATTGCTCCAGAGATGACAAAAAATTAAGTAGCACTGGAGGCTTAATTCAGATCCCAGAACAGATATTGAAATTCAGATTTTGGATGGCATTTGGGGCAAATTCAGGGATACTTTCAGCTTTTGCATTACAA
Source organism: Macaca nemestrina (assembly GCF_043159975.1). Lineage (NCBI taxonomy): Eukaryota > Metazoa > Chordata > Mammalia > Primates > Cercopithecidae > Macaca > Macaca nemestrina. Next base: position 14,416,320 of record NC_092129.1, on the reverse strand, counting down.
ATTGTGATATTCAGAAGTGTTGCAAGCAAATATTCAAACACACTAGCTGTCTTGCCCTCTATCTGTCTCTAGTGGTATAGGTTACCACCAGAGTGTCTGAACCAGGGCAAATGTATGTGATCTAATGATCTGGGAGTAGGGAGGGTGCCCTGGGTTTCACCTTAGCTCAAGTGATAATCAATCAAGTAAACTAACAAGAGTCAAGGGGAATGCCAGGGATAAATTCAGTTTAAGTAACAGCCTAAACCGTTTTAGAGTGGATCACAACCTTTGGCAAACCATTAACAGAACACAGCCTCTTTTTGAGAGTGCTGCAAGGGCAGATCTTCCGGGACTACTTTAGATTGGATTCTACCTCTGCATCCACATGTTCATCACTATCATTGAAGTTGCACAGAGCAAGGAACCCAAAGACACTATTGACTTACTTTCCACAGTCAGTTGAACACAGTTAAAGTGTCTTAACTATTGAAATGATTCCCTTACAATATTCACATTAGCAATGCCTCTAGCTTTAGAGTGCTAGACCAACCCAAGAATCTGGCAATAAAGGTACTGTGTGACTGGTTTAGTCCAGGATCTCAGGGGCACTCTGGGTGAGGCACTGAGTGGCCCTACAGTGTCTTACAGCAGTCCTGCGGAGGCAAGACCTACACAGGACTGATGGGTCAAGCTGGGACCGATCAAAGTAATAACGACCTCTGACCTGCTGCACTGATTCCTTGACATGGCCGTATGATCTTCATTTCCAGGCCTCTGTTCCCTACTTAGTCTTTAATTCTATAAAACTAGCATTATACCTACTAAGCAGAGTTTTTATGAGGATTAGAGACATTACATGTAAATGTCTAGCACATAATAGGCAACCCATGGTAACTCTTTTTCAAAACTCGGACCATAACAAACTGGTGTCTGTGAAGGAAAATAAGGAGTCTGTATTATCTAATATTTTTTTAAAAATCCATGTAAACTTCACCTCTGCACACCATGTAAAAGTCTACGCTTGAATGTATTCAATAAAAAGTACATGAATAATTACTAGAAAATGTCAGCATACAATTTTGTGGCTGGCCTACAAATGAAATTACATGGTGACTAATATCTCTATAAAAATGAATTGGTCAACTTCACATATCCAAAACAACCCCACGTAAGGACAAACAGCAAAGAGGGGTGGACAAATATGAGGGAAATGTGAGTGAATTTAATAAGATGTCACTTCATGGATACCACATTAATATACATTAGATATGCCAAGACCACCTACCGCTTCCACCTTGTGTAATTAATCCTTCATCTTCAAAGATGTCAAAGCTCTCTTGGCGATTCTGGGTCGTTTCTGACTTTAACATCTCCAGGGGCATTCGCAAGACAGTGAGATTATATTGAAGTGAGTGGGACAAATCATAGCTGTAACTGAGAACAGAATTGAAACTTAATAAGAATTACAAAAGCAAAGCATATTTCAAGGTCTTGGCTCCCATACAGAATTAAAATCTGTGAACTAAATTACTTAACACCTGTTACTTTATTTGGAAGCAATGCTATTCAAATAAGCACTGTAAAACACAGCAAAATATAAATGTAATTGGAAATAACAACCTCACTGCATGACCAGGCATCTGCATGACTGGAAATATACAATACAATGTCAGTAACCTACATTCTTTGATTTGTACAATGTGTATTTTTTGCTTCATACTAAAATCAGTCTAAGTTCATGGTCTTTCATAGCTTCTATGAATCTGTATGGGGTTTTACAGATCTACAATATCCACTGCAATACTGCATAGTTCTGTACCCTAGTTTACCCAACAGCAAAAATAATTATATTAATTATTAATGGTGGTATCATAACTGACTTTGTAAAACAGAAATAAGCAAATAATATAGGCCATTACAGTGAAACATGTTTTAGAAGAGTAAAAGGCATTTCAAAAATATAACTGTCTCTGTGCAAATTAAATTTCATTACAATTTTGATTTCACATAATACTTTTTAAATAAGCATCTCTAGCACTCTATATATATAGCTAGAGATATTTTTAAAGTACCTATATATAAAAATATACAAATATATTTATACTCTATAGAGTATTTATATATGCATACTCTATATAAATATCCATATATACATAGAGTGCATATATATGCTATACATATGTATGTATAGTGTGTGTGTATATATATTTCTTACGTGTGAGGGGGGCTTTCCAGCTTTTACTGGAAATTCTAAAGAAGCCTAGCTATACACTTTTAGCACAGAATTTCAGAAGGTATTTTGAATACTTCATACAAATTTGTTTTTAAAGTATTTTAGTCATATTTTAAAATGGCTACAATTCCGTCTGGAGAATCACACACATTATTTTAATTATCATTTCTTTATATAATTTGATTGAAATTGACTTGTTTCATCTGTGAAATTCAATTGTATCACATTTGCTTGATGGATCCATTCATTTTAACATCTAATCTCAAAGGGATAAAGTTATATTAAGAAGTTGGTTTCTGATTTTTAACAATCAATTCTTTCTATTTAAAACAATCCCTTTATTCTAGAGATTCTTAAAAATATATTATAACCTTTTTAAAAGCCTACTTATGAGGCACAAAAACTTTAACCTACATGTATTTACTTATAGAATGATTTGATCACAACTCAGTATAAAAATACAGACAAAATTGAGAAATATGAAGCAGAAGAAGGCCATTTCTAATAATAGCACTGAGCTTCAGTAATAATTCACAAACACTACAAAGTTAGGCATAAAGACTGAAAACTAGAAGATGGCAAAAAATACAATGGAAATATACATTAAATAAATGTTTGTGGAAGTAAAAACTATTTCTTTAGGAGCCCTTCACTCCACTTCTGTTAAAATAATCAGCTTCCTTCAGGTTTGCATCGATAAAGACTAATTCACCCCATGTAGTAGACATGTTTTTGTTTCATAAAGAAACAGTTAACTACATTAATAATTTAAAATAATTTTTTAATGCAAAGCACCCTATCAGTAGTATATAACACCAACAGCTACAAATGCTCTAGGTCCTCCTTTAGTCCTTATGACTCAAGCCCTCACTGTGTTCTATTTTCAGTCTGGATATCATAGCTGATAGAATTTTCCATCTATCACAACAATTGTATCTATCAGGCCCACATACTGGTCACATCAATGGTAGTAAAATACTTATCATGATGTTGTAATAATTTACTTGACTGTTCTTCAGTTATCAGTATTTGGGATGTCCCTGGACTATTTGGTTTGCTTGTCTGGGCTATTATAAATAGAGAAGCTATAAATGTCTCTTTACCAATGGAGATTTGTATTTTTGCTCCTGGTTATTTTCTTAGGACATATTTTCATATACGTTCAATGCTATATTCCTTCTCAGGAAACTGTCAATTTACAATGCCACCAGCAGTACATCAGTATTGCAACAGTTCTTCCTACTTTTAACTTATTTTTACCTAATTTTGCCAGATTATTTACTAAAAGTTGAACCATGAAATTGTTACAACTCTGTATTAGAGGCTGACTGTAAATTTCATTTTTGTAATTTAAGATTACAAAATCAGAATATTTCTTTAAAATACATTAAGTCCTACCTAAAACAAAGATGATTTTTATTATGAGAATAAACATCTTTTAATTTATCCATTTGGATTTTCAAATATAAGATTTTTAAAAGGAAGAAACAGCTATATTTTAATGCTTTTACATAAAACAAGTTGACTAAAAAGAAACAGAAGTACTACTATGTTCTCATTCTGTTTTTACCTACTGGAAAATAATATAAAAGTTTATGTGACTGATAGGAGCGAAACTAACCTCAAACTTACCTGAAGTAAAAATTGCTAGATAGGTCCACATTTTGAAATATTCGTAGATACCTAAAAAAAAACCAAAGTATATTTTATTTGTCCAATACTATTATTTCTCACAGTTTAACATGTACCCATATGTACATTTATATTTGTAAATATGCTCTTAAAGCTGAGGAATTCAAGCCATATCCAGAATAGGGATTACATCTGAAGCAATTCTAGGTCTGTTGATCATCCCTTTGGAAACCTTTAACTTTATAGTTTGTTCCTTATCACTGATTGTGCCAGTGAGAGGCAAAGTCATGCATCTACACGTGTGGGGCACAGCAGACTTTGGGCAAGACAGAAGTAAATGCTGTTTTTGCTTTTACAATGTGCTTTGCAAATGCTTCGAGGATGGAGAAAGGAGAGCAACAACAAGAAGCACAACATGGGTCACCACAATTTTAAGTTGCTAAGTTTTTACACCAGAAAAGGTATAAAATAAAATGTTCACATTTCTGTCTCTCAGGACTAATAAATGTTCACATTTTTAAATATCTATTTTGACCTTTTTAAGATAAATAACAAGCAACTTAAAAAGTTAACGTTCCCTTTAGACTTCCCCAGTCCTGTTCTCTCGCTCCAAATGCAACCATTTTCCTGTCACTGATATGAATCCTTCCAGTCCATCCATCTCTTTACTTTCATCACATTAGAGCCATCTTTAAATAATATATAGCATTATATTATATATTTAAAATACGTACGCAAATCATTACAAACTTTGTATACTATCTTACTTTTTGCTCTCATTTTTTGAAATCTAGTTATGTTGAAAGTTATAGATTTAATTTGTTCACTTTAATCAATGTTTGGTCTCCATCATATACAGTCATCCCTCGGTATCTGTGGGGGATTAGTTCCAGGTCCTCCCTCAGATACCAAAATCTACAGATGCTCGAGTTCCTGATATAAAATGGCATAGTATTTGTACATAACGCACAATACACATCTTCCTGTACACTCTCAATTGCCTCTAGATTACTTATAATACCTAATACAATGTAAATGCTATATAGTAATTCTATTATTGCCGTACTATATTGTTTAGGGAATAATGACAGGAAAAAAGTCTGTACATGTTCAGTACAGACACAATTTTTTTCAAGTATTTTCAAGCTGTGGTTGGTTGAATTCACAGATGTGGAACCCATGGATAAGGAAAGCCAACTACACATGACACACTTTATACATTGTCTGCTGATAGACCACTAGGTTCTTTCTAGTTCTCCACTATAAGATACAATGCTGCCAAGAGCATCCCATGCATGTTTTCCCATACACATGTATAACAGTTTCTCTAGGGCACATATGTGGAAACAAGAACCACTGTGCACTGCAGATAACGTGCATTTTCAATTTCGCTAGAACTGCCAAAGTGTTCTTCCAAGTGGTTAAAATATCACTCCAACTCATAGTATACAACTCATTTCCCACATCTCTCCTAACATTTGATGACGGCAGATACTCTGATTATTCCCGAACTGACTAATGAGAATAAAAAGGTACCTTTTTAATTTGCATTTCCCAAATTACTAGGTAAGGTTCAGAATCTCCACTGTGAGTTGCCTGTTCCTTTTAATCATTTTTCAGTTAAGTTGCTTTTTTTTCTCACTGATTTGTAGAAATTCTTCCCACATTCTTCCCACATTATTCTAAATAATAATCATCGTTATGTTACAAATATCTACTTTCAGACTGCTGCTTGTTTCCTAAAATTTGTCTAAATACATTTTGAATATTTATAGTATCAAATATAGCATTGTTTGCCTTATGGTTTATCCATTTGTATTTTGTTTGTAAAATCCTTTTCCATACCAGGATTATAAAAATATTTACCTTTATTTTCTTAAAATTATCTTCGTACTTCTGGAATCGCTTCCTGAATATTATCAGAGAATGTAATCAAATTTCATTTTTGTCCAATTGGAAAACCAACACTATTTATCCCATCTTTCCCCCAATGACTTGTAATGCTCACTCTATCATATTCCAGTTTGCCACATAAAATGGATCTTTTTCTAGGCTTTCTTAACACTGTTCATTGACCCCCATCAATTCCTCCACCACTACTTAGCAGTCTTATTTACTATAGCTTACCACCTGATTATCTTAATTACTGTAGGTCTTACCATCTTGTTGACTTTATCCCTTCTTGTTTTTCTTGTTTAAATTGTCTGGACCATGCTTAGATATTTGCTTTTCCATATGACTTTTAAAATCATGTCAAGTTCCATTCTCAAAACATCCTCTTGGAACCTGGATTAATGTGACATTAAATTTAAAAATTGGCCAGGCCCTGTGGCTCATGTCTGTAATCCCAGCACTTTGGGAGGCCGACGTGGAAGGACTGTTTGAGCCCAGGAGTTCAAAACCTGTCTGGTCAACATAGAAAGATCCTATTTCTGCCAAAAATACAAAATTAGTCAGGTGTGGTGGCATGTGTCCATAGTCCCAGGTACTGGGGAGGCTGAGGTGGGAGGGCCACTTGAGCCCAGGAGTTCAAAGCTGCAGTGAGCCAAGATTGCACCACTGCCCTCTAGCCTGGGTAAGAGCGAGACCTTGTCTCAAGAAAAAATATACATAAAAATTAATTTTGGAGAAAACTAACATCTTTAAGACATTAAGCCTCATCCATGATAAAGGGACATCTCTCCAATTAATTAAGAGATTTTAAAAATATTTTAATAATGTTTTAAGTCTTTTCCATAAGGTTTTGTATGGCTTTTATTATATTTATTGGCAGGTACCTTATAAATTTTCTAGTTCATTATTGCTAGTGTGTGGAAATATTACTGGTCTTTATATGTCTTACATGTCGATCTTTTCTTTTTTGTTCTTTTAATTTTTTTTTTTTTTTTTTTTTGAGGCAGGGTCTCACTCTGTCACCCAGGCTGGAGTACAGTGGCACAAACATGGCTCATTGCAGCCTCAACCTCCTGGGCTCAATCCTCCCACCTCAGCCTCCCAAAATGCTGGGATTCCAGGTATGAGCCACCATGCCCAGCCATCTTTTCTTAGTCACCTTACTGAACTCTTTTATCAGTTCTGAGAATTTGTAGATATTTTCAAACTTTCCAAGTAGAAAATGATATTGCTTACATAATGCCATTAATTTTTCTTTTCAAGCTTTGTGGCTTATTTTTCTAGTCTTGTGGCACTGCCTAGGGCCTTCAGTATGAGGCTGAACGTTAGTAGTGACGGCAGATATCTCTGTATTGTTCCTACCTTGAATAAAAGTAATGATTTTGAAGTTTCACTTCTAAGAACAATTTTGGATATAGGTTTTTAATAGGTATCATTTACCAGATTAAGAAAATCTGCTTATATTGCTAGTTTGCTAAAACCTTTTATCATACTGAGTATTGAATTTTGTCAAATATATATTCTGCAAACATTAAGAAGATAATTTTTCCAGCAATATTTTAATGTGGTGAACTGCTCTAGTACATTTTCTAACATTGATAACAATCATGCATTACAGAGATAAACATTATGTATGAAATGTTTAACAGTACTGTATTTTGTTTTCAAATATTTTGCCAATTATTTTTGCTTAGATGCACTATTGGATAACATAGTCTTATAAGTGTTAAAAGTTTTTCCTATTTAGTAATATTACTTCAGTTTACCTATAAAAAACTATTAATATAATTGTATCTTATTCTGAATAAATCCATTTACTACATGTTATTACTCATAATTTTGCTCTTTAAAGAGATCCAAATCACTATATACAATAACATAATTTGTATTGCTATTCTTGGCTAAAGTATCATAAAGATGAGACTTACAAATAACTAACTTCTTGAACTTTTCCTATCCCTGGATTTGCATGCTCTGGTCATTCTGATTCACTTTTAGTCAATACACTATATAGGCCTTCCTATAAGCTGTATGGGATATAACGTTTTTCAGTTAGTACAAGACAAAAGTGTACTCTGATAAACTGTACTTATTCTCATCTGAAACCAATTATTTTCTAATAACCCCCCTTCCAAATCATCATCAAAAGCAGCATCACAAGGGCCCAGAAAACCACTGTCTAAGATTGTCTCAAGTAACAGGGCCGCATCACCTTTAAATTTTGGTTCATGTACTGGAACACTATAAAAGTACAGGATATAATTAAAATCTAAACTGTTACCTATCCTAAAAACTTATAAATATTTCTTTGTTCAATTTTAATCTTCATAATATTAATTCAATTCAACCTTTACAATTTTATCAATTTGTTAATAGCTTTTCCCACATTCCCAAGGTTCCAGTAATTCCTCCAAAACTTTTGAACATTTCAGATATACAGAAAAACTGGGGGGGGCCGGGGGAAAGTACAATTAACACCAATATGCCCTTCTTCTGAATTCACTTTTAGAGCTCTCTCCTTAAACTCATACACAAACATTATCTCTCTTTAAATATACATTTTATTTTTCTAAACCACTTGACAGTAAGTAGCAGACATCATGACACTTCACTCCTAAATATTTTAGCATGTGCCTATTAAAAACAAGGACAATCTCCTCAGTAACCACAAACCATTATTATCCTCCAAATTTAAATATTGATTCAAGATCACGAGTAGGTAGTCCACATACAAACTGTCCAAATAAAGCCCTTTAGATCTTTGTGTGAGGATGTGTGTACAAGTACATGCACTTTTAACCCAGGATCTGACCAAAATCTGCACTTGGTTGTCATGTCTGTTTTAAAATCTAGAACAGTCCTCTGTTTTTTGTCTTTGATGACTTTAACATTCTTTTAAGAATCTAGGCCAGTTATCTTGCAGAAAGTCTAGTGGTATGTATGTATCTGATTATTTCCCATGCTTAGATTCAAGTTAAATATTTTTAGCAATATTTAACTACTAAGGTAAACTGTGTCCTTCCCATTGAGAGTCAAACAATGTCAGTTTCGTCTCATTATTGGTGATGAGAAGTTTAATTATTTGGATAAGAATGTCTGCCATTTTTTTTCATCATAAAAATACTTACTTCTCTTTGTAAATAACAAAGAGATCCACGGAGTTTAAAATGTTGGGACTATGTGATTATTCTGTTCCTCAATAACAACCTCTAACCTAACAGTGTTGGTAGCCATTGCTGATTCTTGCCAATTGCTATAATGGAGGTTTTTAACAGCTCTTGAACAAAAGTTGTAAAATTCTGAGCCAACATTTGATCTTTTTACATAACATTTATAGTATCTAAACTAATTTTATTTTCTACCTGATCTACGACATTAAAAAAAAGTACTTGAGCCTGAGAGGCCAAGGCTATAGCAAGTTATGACCATGACTTCCAGCCTAGGCAACAGGGCAAGACCCTGTCTCCAAAAAACAAAAATAAAAAAAAAGGGAGTTACCACCATACATACCTAGCTTCATCAGGATGAGTAACCCGTACAGAATCATTAGGTATATAAATCATATTTGTATCTTCGACCTTATAGATTGCATGACCTCCAATATCCGCCATCTTCCTCCTTTTAGTTATTAACACAATATAATACCCTTCTAAGAACCTGACAAAACCTATGCAACAAAAAAGAAAGAGAAAGATGCTTTATAAACTTAGTAATGGCTTTTAGATGCCTATTTAAAAGGCTAAAGATCTTCGATACATTTCTCACTTTATTATTTCTATGATTCATAGCCATACACATTTTCAGGTGTCTTAAAATTATTCTCTAAGAATATCTATACTGACATTTATCTCACTTAAAAATATTACTCTAAACAAAGCCTAATCATGAGTGATCTCCCATTCACAATTGCTACGAGGAGAATAAAATACCTAGGACTACAACTTACAAGGGGTGTGAAAGACCTCTTCAAGGAGAACTACAAACCACTGCTCAAGGAAATAAGAGAGGACACAAACAAATGAAAAAACATTCTATGCTCATGGATAAGAAGAATCAATGTTGCGAAAATGGCCACACTGCCCAAAGTAATTTATAGATTCAATGCTATTCCCATCAAGCTACTATTGATTTTCTTTGCAGAATTAGAAAAAACTACTTTAAATTTCATACGGAACCAAAAAAAGGCCGTATAGCCAAGACACCAAGACAATCCTAAGCAAAAAGAACAAAGCTGGAGGCATCACACTACCTGACTTCAAACTATACTACAAGGCTACAGTAACCAAAACAGCATGGTACTGGTACCAAAACAAATATATAGACCAATGGAACAGAACAGAGCCCTCAGAAATAATACCACACATTTACAATCATCTGATTTTTTACAAACCTGACAAAAACAAGCAATGGGGAAAAGATTCCCCATTTAATAAATGGTGCTAGGAAAACTGGCTAGCTATATGCAGAAAACTGAAACTGGACCCCTTCCTTACACCTTACACAAAAATTAACTCAAGATGGATTAAAGACTTAAATGTAAAACCTAAGACCATAAAAACCCTAGAAGAAAACGTAGGCAATACTACTCAAGACATCGGCATGGACAAAGACTTCATGTCTAAAAACACCAAAAGTAATGGCAACAAAAGCCAAAATTGACAAATGGGATCTAATTAAACTAAAGAGTTTCTGCATAGCAAAAGAAACTATCATCAGAGTGAACAGGCAACCTACAGAATGGGAGAAAATTGTTACAATCTATCCATCCCACAAAGGGCTAATATTCAGAATCTACAAGGAACTTAAATTTACAAGAAAAAAACAATCCCATCAAAAAGTGGGCAAAGGATAAGAAAAGGCACTTCTCAAAAGAAGACATTTATGCGACCAACAAATATATGAAAAAAAGCTCATCATCACTTGTCATTAAAGAAATGCAAATCAAAACTACAATGAGATACCATCTCACACCAGTTAGAATGGCGATCATTTAAAAGTCAGGAAACAACAGATGCTGGAGAGGATGCAGAGAAACAGAAACGCTTTTACACTGCTGGTGGGAGTGTAAATTAGTTCAACCATTGTGGAAGACAGTGTGGTGATTCCTCAAGAACCTAGAACCAGAAATACCATTTGACCCAGCAATCCCATTACTGGGTATATACCCAAAGGATTATAAATCATCCTACTATAAAGACACATGCACACATATGTTTACTGCAGCACCATTTACAATAGCAAAAACTTGGAACCAACTCAAATGCTCATCAATGATAGACTGGAAAAAGAAAATGTGGCACATATACACCATGGAATATTATGCAGCCATAAAAAAGAATGAGTTCATGTCCTTTGCAGGGACATGGATGAAGCAGGAAACCATCATTCTCAGCAAACTAACACAGAAACAGAAAGCCAAATACCACATGTTCTCACTCATAAGTGGGAACTGAACAACAAGAACACATAGACACAGGGAGGGGAACATCACACACCAGGGCCTGTCGGGGGATGGGAGCAAGGGGAGGAAGAGCATTAGGACAAATACCTGATGCATGCGGGGCTTAAAACCTAGATGGTGGGTTGATAGGTACAGCAAACCACTATAGCACATGTATACCTATGTAAGAAACCTGCACATTCTGCACATGTATCCCAGAATTTAAAGTAAAAAAAGAAAAATTACTCTAAACAATTTAATTCATTCATTCCTTTTAGTCTCACTGCAAATAGGACAGAAGTGCCTTAAGGAAAAATGGATATAAGATTAAGAGGAGTTGTTGTTTCATGGGTACAGAGCTTTAGTTTTGCATAGATGAAAAAATTCTCAAGATCTGTTGCACAAGATGCATATAGTTAACACTGTTGTACTGTGCACTTAAAAATGATTGCGATGGCAAATTCTGTTTTTTACCAAAATTAAATACACACACACACAGATTATAAAAATGAAGAAGAAATTACAGTAAAGGAAATAATGTTTAAAAACATAGTAAGATGAGTCTAAGAATAAAAGTTGTACATAAGAATGAATCTTAAGATCCTATGTACTATTCCCCACACTTGGCTCTCCATTTTCTAATAGATAATGCAAAGAGGAACACACATCCAATTATACCATGCACAGTGGCTGAAAGATAAAAACCAAACCACTACTTGGAGAAGCTACGGTAGTTCCAAGAACTGGGAGACAATTCCAGAGTGAATCCTCACAAAAAGGTATGTGCTGTAAAGAACAACCTCAGGAGAATTCTCCAGCAATGTCAAGGACACATTTCTCAATGCTGTTTCATATGCCAAGGCACAATTCAATAAATGTCATTCTTTACAAACTAAAAGAATGCAGCAAGACACACAGCTGAATGGAGGTCTAATTTCATTTGAAGATAAAAATCTAAGTATCTCTGGTAACAGTTCCCCAAATGTGTTCTCCATGAAATACTAGTTAATGGAACCCCGGGGGGAGAGGAGTGGCAGTGAGCAAATAATACTGGACTAAGAAACTTAAAACTCCTGAGAACCTTACAGTACTGTGCTAAAGTACACTGTGAATCTTGATGGGAGATAAAAACCAAGTGCCTTTCCAGATTCGTTTTTTCATGGAATCTCCTCCCGCCCCCTACCTTAAAACAACAACAACAACAACAAAAACCAATGGATATACGTTCTGAGGAACATATTTTGGGAAATATTGCCCAAAAGAACAAACTTCATGGACTCTTGATAATTAATGTCAAAAACCAATTTGAGCCAGCTTAAACTAAAAAAGGAATTTATATTAAGGATCCTGAAGCGATGCATGCCACACATGGGAAACTGTGACTGGGCCTCAGGAAAAGCCTAGTCAAGATGTGTCTCTGAACATCTACTCCATTCTTCTCTCTGTCCATAGACCAGGCTCCTCCACTTCTCTGGATCACGTAGTAGGAAACACAACTGCTGACAGCTCTGGGCTTTCCATCCAAAACCTTCACTGGAAAGAAAAGGACATTTTTATCAAGTTCAATTTCAGAATTCCTGGGAAAGAACTTGGATTGACCCAACTTGGGTCAGGTGTCCAGCCCAGGACCAATCAACTATGGCCAAAGAATAGAATCATGCAGCATTGGAAACCATTTTATATGATAAGTAGGTGGCCTAGATGTGGCCGGGGGACATGGCTCCAGTTCCCTGGGAAGTGAATAGGTTGGGCAAAGAAAACAATACATCAAGTAAATTACATATCCTTCATGCAATCTTCCACAAGTATCATTTCTGATAGTTTAGTTGTTGGTTTTTTTTCATTAAGTTCTAGGGTACATGTGCACAACATGCAGGTTTGTTAGCATTAGGAGATATACCTAATGTAAATGACGATAGTTTCGTTTTTAAATGAATATTGGAGAGTTATAAATAGAGTTATATTTTATGTTAGATCATTAGAACATAGAGGTTCTATATTGGTGACTAAAGAAAGAGCCATATACATTAATGTTCAGCAGCATTATATTGTCAGCAACACACTAGTTGCCATACAATCTTGGTCAAAAACTTTCAGGTTCCCTGAACTTTGCTTTGGGAGTTAAAACTAACTTTCTTGGTGGTGGGGAAGAGGGGACACTTCTGAAATAGCAATGCAAGGAGTTCAGCAGACTCTTTCCTAGGAAAACAACCGTAACTAGTAAAAATAATAAAAACAAAGGAAAACATTAAAAGTTTCTGGAAACTGCCCAAAGGGCATACAGAAAGTGGAGAAACATCCAAGAAAATCTACTGAATCTTGGTAAGAACAGCAAGTCTGGGGCATTTGGATCACGGCCTGCTCCCCTTCCACACTGCCTCCCAGTTCAGTGTGACAGAATATCTGCTCTGGGCAGATGCAGCCAAGAAGACAGGGCTCCTTCCTTTCTCTCCAGCTCCCAGTCTAGGACCACAATTTCTGCTCAGGATGGGTAGGCCACCAGGTTTTCTCATCCCCACCAACTCTGTGTTGTAAAAGCTCTATTCCAGGCAAGCATGGCTAAGGTCCGGGCTCCTTCCTTCAACCGAGCACCGACTCACAGGGTGGAGGCTCTACTCCAGGCATGTCAGGCCAAGAACACAAGGTCCCATCCCTGCCCAGCTCACTGGCTCATAGGGCAAACTAGAAACAGTCATATACAGCTGTCTTCTCATCAGAAGCAATGAAAGCCAGAATGAAGAGGGATGACATAAAGTACTAATATATATATAAGTTCTAGTTCCAATAATATATATGTATATATAATATACATAATACAAATATACACACATATATCCAGAAGAATATATATATAGTGTGTGTGTATACACACACACACACACACACATATCCAGAAGAATCTTATATCTAGCTATCTTTCAAAACTAACTTTCTTACACATACATTCTCTCTCTGTGTGTGTGTATGTGTGTGTCCCTCTCTCTCAGTGTTATACTCTATGAAGTCTAAGCTAAGATCCTGGTGCTCTGAATTTTTGCTCCAGAATTGGCAAATACCTATGATCTATGTCTTGTTATTGTCAGCTGATGAAAAAAGAACTACTAATTGAATACATTAACATGAATGAGTTGAAATCAATAATGGAAAGATGCCTCAAGAATCTTATCGGTCATGCTACTGAGAAAAAAATGCTATTAAAATAATGGAAAATATTTATATTTTAGAAATCCACAAAACACAAAGTGTTTTTTAAAAAAGGTTAGAGACTAACCAAAAATGACCTCACTAAAGTTGAAGGGCACAGAATGGGAAAGAAAAAAAAAGCTGATGACAACCTCATTAACAGCAACTTAGGAAGTAGTCATCCTTTCAGAAATATAAAACTTACAAAAGTAAGCATTTCAGAAGCAGCACACACACAGAAAAACTGAAAAATGGAATGTAATTGGGATTAAATAATAAATATTTACAAGATAAATTAGTTTTCCTTTTATTCTTGCTGTATATTTATTTTTTAGATAAAATTTCTTACTAATAATAATTTCTCTCAACCTGCATTCCAATTGAATTTTAATTTTATGTTTTTAGCTCCAGGCTATTTATATCATTCTACACTTCCCTTTATAATTTGTGTAAGGGAAAGTAAATATACTTCACAAAAGAGACACTCTTCTTCTGGCACAAATGGCTTCAGTATATTATAAATGAGATTATTTTCCACTTCCTTTTTACTACCAATTAGAAATGACTCTCAACAATTAAAGGCTTTAGTTTGGCATAGACATCCACCAAGAATCAGCCTGTTCATCCCTTAAAACATGAGTTTAGTGCTATCCAAACTGTTCATTCCTCTAACATGATGAACACCAGAACAGGTTTCTTCATCTTCATTCTATGTACTTCTGACCCCAGATCAATTTCATTGAGTACTTTCCAGAAGACAAGATGATGGTCATCATGCAAAAGTGATTTCTCTCTCTCCAAAATAAAAAAGGTTGTGTCACTTGAGAGGGATGCCAAGCAAAATATATTAAAAAGGACAATATGAGAGAATGGGGTAGTATACAATTCTGGTGGCTGGAGAGGACCCTCATCAGCCCACTAACAGGGAATAATGTAATATCCTGTTTGGGGGGTCACCATGCCAGCCAGCTATTATCTTGAAAGCCTCCAGTGAGAACAGCGCTCCAGCAGAGAAGGACGAAACCCCCCCCCAAGTACCCAATGCCTTTGTACAAGACAGCGCTCTGGAACCAATGTGACACCTCTACTATCAAATCATACTGCCCCCAACTAGTCTGAGACTCACACTTTGTTGGTGTTTTCACTGTTATCTTGGATCTGCAGTCTATTCGTAACGGTGTTGTTTTAAATAATAGCTTAGTCCATCACAGTCTACAGTATTGACACTTCTTATTTTGCCACTCCCTTTCAACATACTAGAGGCTTAGAAGAGTGTCGTCTGACAGATGACAGTGGCAGAAAAAGGACACGTACCTAAGGGCTATAAATGAAAAGGAGCTGGGATTATAACAAAACTGAGTAGTATGGGCTATAGGTCATTCCATTCATGTGTCCTAGGACCATATAAAACAACTTAGTGATGGATGCTCATGATCCCATCCAGTGGTTTCCCAAACTTCCTGCTGGCTGTCAAATAACAAAGGAACAGATCAGGAATTGGCCAGGCAGCTACAGGACTGGAATAATCCGTTTATAGCAAGGAAAACCCTCTAGGTCAGTAATATTCAAAATATGGCCTAGGGACCAGTGCTGGTCCATGAGCTTGAGAATAAAAGGCCCATGAAAAGATAAGTAAACAAATTGAAAGGAAGGATTTAGAAACTTTAGAACAATTTAGATTGTCCCGCAACATCTGTGTGCATGATCAATGAACCTGCCCTCACACAGGGCATAGACTAGTTTGGATAGTACTAAACTCGTATTTTAAGTCACATGTGGTGTTGGAGTGCAACATGTGATATATGTGAGAGAGGGGGAGAAAAATAGTCCTTTATTACAGATCGTAGGGAAGTATTGTTCTAGATTCTCATGACATGTGTACTAAATAAACCATGACAACAACCCAAAACATTCCAACAAAAATATTTTCCACAGATTCAGCGTGTTCAAAAAGTTAGTGAAGAAAATATTTTAGCTACAGAATAGAACACAACCATTCTAGTCATTTCACAAATGTATTATTTTGACAACTAGACTACACACTTTTCAAAGTATTTTGTGTTAATAATTTCAGTATTCAGTACATTTCTAAGCTTGTACTAGAAAAATCATAGACTTTTATTACCCCCTGTTGACTTTTCACTGATTCTTAACTTTATTTACATGACTGAAGTAGGATACATAAGGCACATTTCCATAAAAATACTAAATGTTTACCAGTACATTACTGTCTTACTTTACTTGCAGGTTAACCTTACGGAGACTTCACCATACATGCACAGTCTCAAAGCTAAAAGGGCTCTAAGTTCAACAGAAATAGCTAAGAATGTCACCTTTAAAAGAAACATGGAGACACCTTCAGCCCTCACCCAGAGTTTATTAATCAAAACTTGTGTGTAAAGTAAACATCTGGCTACAAACTTGGTTATCACTTGATTCAAAGGAAAGTTCTAGTTTTACAAGCTTGGTTATCAATAGATTAAAAATGAGGCAAAGAATATGCTAAAAGCAAACATGTCAAGAACAATAAAAGGTGACCGAAGTATCATAAGAAAAAAACAGTCCAGCAGTCTAGAGGCCATTTAACGTAAAGTCAAACAGCCCAATACAACTCTGGAATACCCAACGACAGCTATTTTTAAACACAGTTCAGGCTGAGCACAGTGGCTTATGCCTGTGATCCTAACACTTTGAGAGGCCAAGGCAGGAGGATTGCTTGTGCCCAGCAGTTTGAGGCTAGCCTGGAAAACACAGTGAGACCCCCACCTCTTAAAAAAAAAAAAAGAAAAGAAAAAAAATTAGCTCGGCATGGTGGCATATGCCTGTAGTCCCAGCTACTCAGGAGCCTGAGGCAGGTAGATCACTTGAGACCAGGAGGTAGAGATTGCAGCGAGCTATTATTCGCCACTGTACTCCAGCCTAGGTGACAGAGCGAGGTCCTGCCTAAAAAAAAAAAAAAACACACATACAGACACAAACACACAAAACAAAACCCACACAGTTCAATAAGTGATTTTCACTTCACTACATTTAATCATCAAGAAAACTTCAATTTTGAATAATAAAATCTGGCCAATAAGGCATTCAACAGTATATACTTAGGAAATGCCTATCAAAAAAGTTGTGGCCAGGCGCAGTGACTCACATCAGCAATCCCAGCACTTTGGGAGGCTGAGACAGGCAGATTGCTTGAGGCCAGGAGCTTGAGATCAGCCTGGCCAACATGGCGAAACCCCATCTCTACAAAAAATGCAATAATCAGCTTGGCATGGTGGTGTGTACCGGTAATCCCAGCTACTCAGGAGGCTGAGGCACAAGAATGGCTTGAACTCGGGAGATGGAGGTTGCAGTTAGCCAAGATCATGCCACTGCATTCCAGCCTGGGTGACACCGCAAGGCTCTGTCTCAAAAAAAAAAAAAGTTGTAATAAAGTATCAACATTTAAGGGAACAAGCTTAAACTATTATGTAACTATTATTTAAATTAGAGTCTACCATATTAAAACACATTTTATTTACAGTATTTTTTCTTAAATTTAAAATATAAGCAGGACTGAAAGTGGAATTTAACATATTGGCATGTATGGCATTTAAACACATGAACTCACATGACACATACAGACATACATATTCCCACAAACACTCATTCATTCAACATGTAACCTCAAGGGCCTTCTCAAGACTGAGCAGAAGGCATAGAAAAGGGGCTAGGCCTGAGAAGAAGAAACCAGTCATGTTATACTACTCTTTACCTTCCCCAGCAGCCACCTAACACACAAAAAGAGCCTAAAGAGATTATGTATGAAGAGCAATGAGAGCAATCTTAGAAAAGCAAACTCCAAGGATGGCAGAATATAATCAAAGTTTTCAGAGACATAGAGTCGCAAAACAGAAAGTGCTAATCAGAAGACCCAAAATAAGAATCTGAACACATACAGTATAGTCAAGTCCACATTAATTTTGTTAATATCTATAGAAACCACTGATATGGTTTGCATTTGTGTCTTCACAAAAACTTCATGTTCCGTTGTAATCCTCCATTGTTGGAGGTGGGCCCTGGTTGGAGGTACCTGGCTCCTGGGGGTGGATCCTTCATGAAGTTTACAACCACGCTTTTGATGCTATTCTCGTGATACAGCGTTCTCATGAGATCTGGTTGCTTAAAAGTGTTGCTTAAAAGTGTGTGGCACCTCCCCCACCCTTCCTTAATTAAGCTCCAGTCATGTAAGACACACCTGCTGCACCTTCGCCTTCTGGCATAATTGTAAGTTTCCTGGGGCCTCCTGGAAGCAGAAGCTGCTATGCTTCCTGGACAGCCTGCAGAACCATGAGCCAATTAAGCCTCTTTTCTTTATAAATTACCCAGTCTCAGGTATTTCTTTATAGCAATGCGAGAACGAACCAACACAACCACTTAATATTACATACAATCCAGTAGGTTTAAGAAACACAGAGATAATTTCCTAAGTGTTTATAGACAAAAAGACTCAAAATAAGGTGCTGGCAGCAGTGATGCTAAAATACAATAGCCCCCTGCTTTGGCTTTCAAAGCCCGAAGCAATCTGGCCTCACCTGACTACTCCCCAGCATTCCCAGCACCTGTGGGTACCTTCGTGAATGTCCCTCTGCTGTCACCCTTACTGGAGTTCCCTCTTTTCTTCTCTGCATTATCCATACCTTGCTCCTCCTTCAAGGTACAGCTCAAGTCTCATCTACTATGGGAAATCTTCCCTGGCCATTCCAGGTCCAAGTAATTTACCTCTTCTGTGATCTCCAACACCAATGAATTCATGCTACACAGCTTGGCTCTTACTTATAATCTTAGTTGTTTTATGTACACTGGATTTTGTCCTCTGCCACAGATCAATCAGGGACAAACCCATAGTACAGTAAAGATAGGTTTATTGATACACCACAAGGAGGGACAATGCATATCAGAGAAACCATGGACCATCTTGCTAAACAAGTTATTAACGAATTGGGGGAAAGGTGGAGCTTAGGTAAAATTTAAATGAAGAGGCTCAAATCGAAGCAAGGTGATACTTAAAGAGATCAATATCACATTTGGACTATGAAGTAGACCAAGGGTCCTGTTTCATTGAAAACAACAGAACCATCATAACTATGGACTACTGCGTTCAGAAACCTTGTATTTGAAGCTCTGCACCTGAGTTGGTAAACCAAAGCAGCTTCTCTGTGTCACAGTGACTTGGGTTGTCCAAGTAAATGTGGGATGCTTTTATCTTACTAACACAATTTCAAACAGTGGAGTTTCTGATGGTCTGTGATTTTAGAAACCAAAGTTTCTCAGTGAGTGAAAAAAATAAAAAAAATAAAAAAAATAAAGCTGTCATCCAAAGAAGGGGGTTATGGCATTTTATAACTATAGACTAACCTTAGGAGAAATTCCCATTAATTTTAAATCCAGTTTTATGTGATTTGTTACTCCAGCTGATGAATGGCAGGGTGGATGTTTACAGTCCAAGCTAATTTTCACTTTTTCATTCACCAACGAGCCAGACAGCAACCTCCTCAAAGGCCAAAAACATTTTTATATTTGTTTGTATCCTAAATAAAACCTAGCAGTGCTAAGTGCATAAGCAGATGCTATAGAAGTGCTGTTTGTTATCTGATGGATGGATAATAAAGTTTTAAATAACCAAAGCTACAGGTAATTATAATTTTAAAGCTTGATAGCCTTATAAACTCCTTTAAGTAGTCTATGTAGAGAAAACAAAAACAAAAAACAAAAGATTGTAAGAAGGGGGCAGATTTCTTACCCACAACACCAAAAGCTGAAACCGCTCGAAATAAGCCCGAGGATCCTTTCTGTCCCATCTTTGTTCTATTTCCAAGATCCAAGCGGCCAAGAAGTTCCCTTACTTCTTGTTGAGTATAGACATGCTAAAAACAAGCACATTTACTCTGTAAGGTTGTGCTTAGACTGTAGATTATTTATTATTTGTGCCTGAAAGTTAAAAGTTACCTACAAGCATCATCAACTATTTCATACAGAAGTATATAATAGTACACAAGTAAGCTACAATTTTAAGAAGCTAACAAGTTCTTTAACATTAGCAATTAAGATTGGTTATTGGATCATGCTACTATACTAAAAAAAACCGTCCAAACCTTATACTCTAAACCAGAGATGCAGAGATTTAAGGGATCTATAGGTAAATTTCAAGAGTCCATGAATCCCTTAAAACTGTATGTAAAATTCTGAGTAAATGTGCATCTTTATGAGAAGGCCCACAGATTTTGTTAGCATTTCAAAGGGCTCCGTGACCAATTGCTCCCATCTCCAAATAAAGCCAAGAACCATTACATTACATTGTTTAAAACGTTCAGACAGGTGTGGGCAGAATGGACCCCAGGAGTAGCATGGGAAATCATAAAAAGAATTTATCTAAAATTATTACAACACAGAAAATAGTTTTGTTACAAGTAGCTTAGTGAAAATGGATTCCAAACTGTAGTTACTACATATCTGAGAAACCAGGAATCTTTATGGATTCAGAAATATTCACAGACAGGAATTTCAATACAAAATGTAACTTAAGTTCTTTTGTGTGAAAAAGTTAAACTTAACTGTTCAAACCACCATATAGTATTTCACTTTTGACTAACAGCTTCAGGTTTTTGTGCCACCTGAATTCCAGCCTCTGTATTCTTGACTCTGGATAATCTAACCTCTGGATAAGAACAGCTTAACATTTCCTTAGTGTATAGCAAATCGTCAGAAAAGGTCCTAGAGCTGATTTTTAGGAGCAAAATAAAGTCTGTAGCATAGAAGTCTTCCCTGACTTCAAGTAGCTTGATATTAAAGAACCACAATAGATCATCTCTTTGGCAGATGCAATATTAAGTTACATTGAATCCTTAAAATGTCAGCTCTTTAAGAAACAATACTCATTATCTTACCCTAAGAGTGTGTTTTTGAAAACAAGTCAAAACGAGGGGCAAAGTATAATTCTGGCATACTTCTTGACACCAGTGATTTCTAGAAATCAGATTGGAGATTCAAATTCTAGCCAACCAAGAAAAATAACTGAAACCTTTAGATTTATGATAAAAATAATATACCACTAAAAGCTGTAAGGATATTTCATATCCTTTAAACAACAGGTATGAAAGTTTTTTTGCAGTCAGGTTTGGAGGATACTTACCCTGTCATCAATTATGACCAAATCTTTTGGTTCTGTTCTATCAATCTTCAAGACACGATATTTCGTTTCTGCATTATTGCTCCCAACTAGGAAGTATCTCTATAAATAAAAAGGAATGTCATTAGTTTATCAAGGCATTTTACGCTATACACATTTTATACCACTTCAGTTTTTGAAATTAAATACATTAATAAAGTCAGGTTACTTTTTAAAGAAATATTTCTGTTATGTATAACCGGCAGATTAAAGGAAAGCTGACTCCAAAAGGCCAATTTTAAAATTAAAATATTCCTAGTGGTTTCATGATAAAGATCAGTCTGATGTCTGAAATGTGCCCAGTAACCAGGTCAGATGAATTCAATTGTCATAAATTTAGAGATTAATCTAACTGATTAGAGGCTGATGTTTAAGCTTTACCAGGAAGAAGCTCTGGTAAAAACTCTAAAGCTCAACATGTAATTAGGAATGCTTAGACAATTATAGCTACTAAAGTACTGACAGCTTATCAAAGAACTACTTACAAATGTTCATAAATGTCTGATAATGTCTTTAATACAGCAACTATAAAATCTACCCCAGAGTCCCATAAATGATTAAAATGGTTGTCCTTCCCAAATGACCTTTTATAGATAAGCTACAAGAAATTATTATTATTCTTTCTTTCCTAAAACAGTTCCTTGGAGCATTCCGACTAAACACAATCACATTAGTCTTATTAAATAAATACTGGAGAGGTGCTGGGCGAGATGGCTGCCTAGAGGCAGCCGGGCAGAACAGCTGTCACGGAGGGGCCAGGACAACCGGAGCACTCCTAACAGATCTGCAGAGGGAAGGCACTGAGAGTGGTGGCAGGAAGACACAGAAGTTAGGCTGAAGAGTGAGGAAGTTGGGAACGCTGCATGGGACCACCATGCACCGGCATTTGTTCCTGGCCCCCAGTGACTCTGGGGGAATGGGTGAGTTGAACTGGTGAGGAGAAACTTACTCTCGCCAAGGCCTCTGGAATCCTGACAGAGGGAGGACTCCCTGAGCACCACAGACACTCGAGTTGGCAGGGAAAGCTGCTTAGAGAAGTGGTAGGGGCAACACGCTGGCTGATGCAGAGCCCAAAGGGTTTGGTATGGGAGCGTTTGTAGTGGAGCCCAGCCAGGCACACTCATCCCGCTAGGGTTGACTTGTTCCCATAGGAGACTTTAGCCGTACGGGAACTGTCAGACCTGAACTCTGAAGGGCGCTCTCGCCCATCGGACTGGACAGTCGACCGGAGAACCCCTTGGTCTGCTGACTTCTCTCCCAGGGCCCCATTCCTGCTTGCAGGGCAGCCTCAGGTGCCCTAGGGGCCTGCATCAGAGTCCCTGTGCTGGTAGACTGGTACCTGACTGGTGAGGAGCTCTAGTGGGGTGGCCCCCATGGCCACCCAGCAGCCTACGCTCTCCCTCCCTCCACTGCAGCTTCCCCCAGGCTCACCACCACTTCCAACACCACTTTGCCAACATGTGTGTGCACGGACGGGTTTTGTCTTCCTTGCCCTACCAGTGCACGTGTGTGCATGCATGTACCCTGTCCTGCCACTGCTGCAGTTGGGGGTGCAATCCACCTCCCTCCTTCAGCTAAACTGCCACTGCAGCTGAAGCCTTGGTGGGCCAGAGCCAGCCTGCCCCGTCCTCATCCCACCCCTGTGCCAATGCTGCCATGGGAGTGAAACTAGGCACAGAGACCAGTGGACCCTCCCCAACCCTCAGTGACCACAATCGCCTTCAGCACATAGACCTGCATCTACCAGTGCCCTGCCCCTGTGCTAACAGGATCACCATGATGACTACATGCACACCAGCAGGGCCTCCCCCACCTCCTGAGCCATGCTGCCTCTGCTGCTGCTGTGAATGCCCACATGGAGGCAGGCACCTGCTGGCACCCTGCTACAGCCACCATGCTTTCGCTGCCACTGGCACATGTGAATGAGAAAAGATCCCACTGCCACCACACCATGAAATGCTTTGGCTGACACCACCTATCAAAGTGTAGTGACCAGCACTCACTACACGTTGGCACCCTCAGCACATTGGATACCTAACCTCAAGGAGCCAGAGAATAAAGTCAGAGCCCAATGCAAGTATTCCAGAATTAAAGCACACAGTCCAGGAGTTGGCAGCTGAATATTGGCCCCCTATAATCTTCCAGAAACAAAACCTGTCAACTGAATCCACCTTATCCCACAATCGAACCCTTAAGGTCATCAAATAGGATAAAAGAAAAAAAAAGCCATACAAAGGTCAACAGCTTCAAAGACTGAAGAAACATTAGCCCACAAAGGTGAGAAAGAACCAGCGCAAGAACTCTGACAACTCAAAAAGCCAGAAGTGCCTTTTTTCCTCCAAAGGACTGCACTGTTTCTCTAGCAAAGGTTCTGAGATGGCTGACATGACAGAAATAGAATTCAGAATAGGAATAGAAATGAAGTTCATTGAACTACAGGAATATGTTAAAACCCAATCCAAGGAAGCTAAAAATCATGATAAAACACGACAGACAAAATAGCCAGCATAGAGAAGAACATAACTGACCTGATAGAGCTGAAAAATATACTACAAGAATTTCATAATGCAATCACAAGTACTAATAGCAGAACAGACCAACAGAGGAAAGAATCTCAGAGCTTGAAGACTGGCTTTCTGAAATAAGACAAGAATGGAGAAAAAAAGAATGAAGAGGTATGAACAAACCCTCCGAGTAATATGGGATTACGTAAAGAGACTGACTCTACAACTCACTGGTATACCAGAAAGAGAACGGAACCAACTTGGAAAACATATTTCCGGATATCATCCATGAGAAATTCCCCAACCTATCTAAAGAAGCCAACATTCAAATTAAAGAAATGCAGAGAACCCCAGTCAGATACTTCACTAGAAGATCATCCCCAAGGCACATTATCATCATATTCTCCAAGGTCAAACGAAAGAAACAATATTAAAGGCAGCTAAAGAGAAAGGTCAGGTGACCTAAAAAGGGAAGCCCATCAGACTAATGGTAGACCTCTCAGCTGAAACCCTAAAAGCCAGAAAAGATTGGGGGCCAATATTCACCTTCTTGAAGAAAATAATTTCCAACCCAGAATTTCATATGCAGCCAAACTAAGCTTCACAAGCAAAGGAGAAATAACATCCTTTTCAGATAAACATGCTGTGGGAATTTGTTACCACCAGAACTGCCTTGCAAGAGCTCCTGAAGGAATCACTAAATATGGAAAGGAAAGGCCATGCCCAGCCAACTACAAAAACACTCAAGTGACACTATAAAGCAACCACATAAACAAGTCTGCAAAATGACCAGCTAACATCCGGATGATAGGTTCACACATACCAATTCTAACTTTGAATGCAAATGGACTAAATACCCCATTTAAAAAACACACAGTGGCAAACTGGATAAAGGACTAAGACCCATGAGTATGCTGTCTTCAAGAGACCCATCTTACATGCAATAAAACACATAGGCTCAAAATAAAGGGACAAAGTAAAATCTATCAAGCAAACAGGAAACAGAAAAGAGCAGGGGTTGCAATTCTAGTGTCTGACTAAACAGACTGTAAACCAACAAAGAGTTTTAAAAAAAGACAAAGAAGGGCACTACATAATGGTAAAGGGTTCAATTCAACAAGAAGATACAACTAATATATATATGCAGCCAACACAGGAACACTCAGATTAATAAAGCAAGCTTTTAGAGACCTTCAAAGAGACTTAGACTCCCACACACTAATAGTGGGAGACTTTAACATCACATTGACAATAGTAGACAGATCATCAAGACAAAATGAACAAGGATACTCAAAATCAGAGCTGAACTGAAGGAGACTGAGACACGAAAAACTGTTCAAAAGGTCAACGAATCTAGCAGCTGTTTTTTTTTTTTTAAACTAATAAAATATATAGACTGGAAGTTAGACTAGTAAAGAAAAGAGAGAAGATTCAAACAAACACAATCAGAAGCAACAAGGGGGATATTAACGCTGACCCCACAGAAATACTAACAACTATCAGAGAATAGTATGAACACCTCTATTCACATACACTAGAAAATCTAGAAGAAATGGATAAATTCCTGGACACATACACTGTCCCATGACTGAACCAGGAAGAAACTCAATCCCTGAACAGACCAGTAATGAGCTCTGAAATTGAGGCAGTAATTAGCCTACAAGAAAAAAAAAAAAAAAAAAAAAAACCCAGGTCCAGACGGATTCCAAGCTGAATTCTAGAAGACGTACAAAGAAGAACTAGTACCATTTCTACTGAAACTATTCCCAAAAAACTGAGGAGGAGGGGCTCCTCCCTAACTCATTCTATGAGGCCAGCATCATCCTGATACCAAAACCTGGCAGAGATACAACAAAAAAAGAAAACTTCAGGCCAATATCCTTGATGTACAGCAATGCAAAAATCCTCCACAAAATACTGGCAAATTGAATCCAGCAGCACATCAAAAAGCATATCCACTATGATAAAGTAGGCTTTATCCCTGGGATGCAAGGTTCAACATATGCAAATCAATAAATGTGACTCGCCATATAAACAGAACTAAAGACAAAAATCACATGATTATCTCAATAGATGCAGATGCTTTCAATAAAATTCAATATCCATTCATGTTAAAAACTCAATAAACTAGGTATTGAAGGAACATACCTCAAAATAATAAAAACAATATATGACAAACCCACAGCCAACATCATACCAAATGTGCAACAGCTGGAAGCATTCCCCTTGAAAACTGGCACAAAACAAGGATGTCTTCTCTCAACACTCCTATTCAACACAGTATTGCAAGTTCTGGTCAGGGCAATCAGGCAAGAGAAAGAAATAAAAGGTATCCAAATAGGAAGAGAGGAAGTCAAACTATCCCTTTTCGCAGATAACATGATTCTATTTCTAGAAAACCCAATAGTCTCAGCCCAAAGGTTCTTAAGCTGATAAACAACTTCAGTAAAGTCTAAGAACACAAAATCAACGTGCAAAAATCACTAGCATTCCTATACACCAACAACAGTCAAACTGAGAGCCAAATCAGGAACAAACTCCCATTCACAATTGTCACAAAAAAGAATAAAACACCTAGGAATACAGCTAACTATGGAGGTGAAAGATCTCTACAAGAACTACAAACCACTGCTCAAAGAAATCAGAGATGACACAAATAAATGGAAAAACATTCCATGTTCGTGGATAGGAAGAATCAATATTGTGAAAATGGCCATACTGCCCAAAGCAATTTACAGATTTGATGTTATTCCTATTAAATTACCACTGACATTTTTCACAGAACTAGAAAAAACTATATTAAAATTCATATGGAACCAATAAAGAGCCCAAATAGCCAACACAATCCTCAGCAATAAGAACAAAGCTGGAGGCATTATGCTACCCAACTTCAAACTATACTACAGGGCTACAGAAACCAAAACAGCATAGTACTGGTACAAAAACAGATACACAGACCAATAGAACAGAATAGAGAACCCAGAAATAAGGCCACATGTCTACAACTATCTAGTCTTTGACAAACCTTACTGAAACAAGTAATGGGGAAAGGATTCCCTATTCAATAAGTGATCCTGGGAGAACTGGCTAGCCATATGCAGAAGATTGAAACCGGACTCCTTCCTTATACCACATACAAAAATTAACTCAAGATGGATTAATGTCTTAAATGTAAAACTCAAAAGTATAAAAACTCTGGAAGATAATATAGGCAATACCATTCAGGACATAGGCACAGGCAAAGATTTCATAATGAAGATCCAAAAGCTATTGCAGCAAAAGCAAAAAATGACAAATGGGATCTAATTAAACTAAAGAGCTTCTGCACAGCAAAACAAACTATCAAGAGACTAAACAGACAACTTACAGAATAGGAGAAAATTTTTGCAAACTATACATCTGACAAAGATCTAATATCCAGCATCTGTGAGGGACTTAAACAAATTTACAAGAAAAAAAACCATTAAAAAGTGGGCAAAGCACATGAAGAGACACTTTTTAAAAGAAGACATACATGCAGCCAAAAATCATATGAAAAAAATCTCTGCATCACTGATTATTAGAGAAATGCAAATCAAAACCACAATGAAAGACCATCTCACACCGGTCAGAATGGCTATTACTAAAAAGTCAAAAGAAAACAACAGATGCTGGAAAGGTTTCAGAGAAAAAGGAACACTTATACACCGTTAGTGGGAGTGTATATTAGTTGAACCATTGTGGAAGACAGTGTGGCAATTCCTCTAAGACCTAAACAGAACTATCATTTGGCCCAGCAATCCCAGTACTGGGTATACACCCAAAGGAATAGAAGTCGTTCTATTATAAAGACACATGCACACGTATGTTCACTGTAGTACTATTCACAATAGCAAAGACATGGATTCAACCTAAATGCCCATCAGTGATAGACTGGATAAAGAAAACATGGTACATATATACCATGGAATACTATGCAGCCATAAAAAAGTCCTTTGCAGGAACATGGGTGGAGCTGGAGGCCATTATCCTTGGCAAACGAATGCAAAAACAAAAAACCAAATACTGCATGTTCTCACTTACAAGTACATGGACACACAGAGGGAAGCAACAGACATCGGGGTCTTTTGGAGGGTAAAGGATGGGAGGAGGGAGAGGATCAGGAAAAATAACTAATGAGTACTAGGCTTAATACCTGCATGACAAAATAATCTGCACAACAAACCCCATGACACAGGTTTACCTACATAACAAACCTGCACGTGTACCCCAAACTTAAAAGTAAAAAAAAAAAGAATATTGAGAATGAAAAGAATAATCAAAATATACAAAAATACTGTATTTAAATGAAAATGCTTCTAAGAAAAACTGAAATTATTCTAAAATTATATCTAAAAAATAAGTACAACTTCATTAGCAAAAACAGAGATATTTTGCTTCAAAAAGTCCTTTAAAAAGTGACACTTCTTAAACATTGCAAAAATTGAGAAAACACTGCCACAATCAACTCACATTGTGCCATTTACTATTGGACATATAAGGTGTAGATACACAAAGCAACTAAATAACAAATAAGTTTTTCGATATTAAAGGCCAAAATGAAGCATGTAGACCACAGGAAATCAGTAAATCAGTGCAGGAAAGATTAATGTGATGAGAAAATGTCAGACGAGTTGAGAAAAACTCGTCTGACGAGTTGGGTCTAGAATTGAACCTTCAAGAATGGATAGAAGAGACTATAGATGAGAAAAATGTCAGACAAGTTGGGTCTAGAATTGAACCTTCAAGAATGGATAACAGTTTAAAAGGTAAGATACTACTGTATATTAGAACATGAACACTTGGATATACTGTTTTAACTTTAAATCTGTAGAAATAGATGGCATTTTTACTATTAAGTATATATATATGTGTGTGATATGTGTTTATAAAGTTCTGATTTACTGATAGGTTATGAAGAGCAAAACAATCTGTTAAAAATGATAAGTTAGCCTGATCTCAAGATGAAAACTAGTCAAGAAATTCAATCTCACATCTCCTAGGAGAGGTACAGTCTAGATGACATTATGAGTTATAATGAGGTAGAAATAAAGAAATTATAATAAAAATTAGTACACTAAGTTGGGACATCCAGTGACAGGATTCGATGTACTGGGGGCACAGTTAGACAAGCAAACAGAAAGAGAAAGGAAGTCAAAGAATCTCAGCCAGGCTTCAGCTAATTCCTGTCCCTGACACCCTACCCACCACTGAGAGGAGAGGGGGTAACCAATCTAACAACATTCACCTAAGAAGAATGATTTGTAAACTATATGTGCTTTTTAGAACAGGGAGCCCTTCTTGAGGACTTAAAAAATGGCTTCGAGGAGAGGAAACAGCAAGTGCAAAGACCTGAAAAGGGAAGAAGCCTGGCATGTTTGTTACAGGCACAAGAATAAGCGAGCAAATGTTCGTTCACAAAGCACCTAACACAGTGACTACAGCGGTCAGCACAAAGAAGCCACTCAATAAGTGTTAGTTCCTTTTCTTTCCTTCACTTTGTGAGAAGTCAGTGAGACTATGCCATTGTATTTGAGGAAAAAGACAAATGCCAGAGGAAAACAGAGAGTTAGCCCAAAGGGAGGAAAGCATGTTCAGGACCAGAATGGACCCACAATGAGAGAATGCACCAATCTGTTAGTAGCCAGTCTATGTCCTCAGGAGGGAAGAGCATGCAAACTGACAACCATGAATAGCATGCTTTAACAGAGGTATGAACTGGATGCCATGAGAACACAGGAAAGGCACTTGACTTATCTGGGGATGGTCAGAGCAGGCTGGTGTAGTCCTGATGCTGAGTTTGGCCTTGAAGAACCTCTAAGCAGGACTTTGTGCACTGAGCCAAGACAGGGCCAGTGAACCATCCACGTCCACCTGCACCAATCCCTACTCATCACCTGTTCTCCCCAAGCACTTTTGTTTCTATCTAAACGTAGTATTTACTTCTGAAAGTCTTGTCTAAAATTATTTGGGGCTTGTCTGCCCCCTACTATAAGCACCTCAGGAGACTGGGGCTAACTCTTTAACCTCTGGATTTTAATTCCCTAGTCTAGTAGCACAATATGGTACCTCAGGCACTGGCTAAGTGTTAGGTGAAAGAACAGCTATGTACCACAGAGTAATCATTTCATTTGCTGGGTAATTTTCTAAGACATTTACACTAACCCATCTTTTCTGGGTAAGCACATAGAAAAATGGCTCTTAAGTCAACCACTCAGTAAGGAGGCACATCCTAGGTTTAAAAGAGGTAAAATCCCTAAATGAAATTCCCTAGAATTTTATTTTTTAATTTAACTTTTATTTTAGGTTTGGGGGTATGTATATGTGAAGGTTTGCTACATAGGCAAACTTGTGTTACCGGGGTTTGTTGTACAGAATTTTAATAAATCCTACGAAACCTAAAGATTAATTGCAATGGGATTATACTTTGGCAGTCTGTGATTTTAAAAACAGATATAAATCCTGACATGCTCATGGGCAAATGCATTATTGGACTTCGAAACACACACTTAGGAAGGCAGATCTGTACCTCCCATATCCAGATTCTTCCAAAGAATCCATGAATCAGACAAAGGCTAAAACCCACAGAATCTGGAAATAGATTAGAGTGGAGGGAAAGAAATGGGGAGCACTATAACTACCCGCATTCTCTCTCTTCTCAAATAGTCTAAGAATCCTAAAAATGTTTTGTGCAGAGAACAGCGACCTCACGTGGAGCCAGTTATGTGGGAAAGAAAACCCCTGCATTTCAGCGGGCCTGTTGTAGACCGCGGAATCCCTGCCTGCACTGCCCTCTGGTGGGCAGCTGACCATCCACTTTCACACCAATTTTTTAAGTGGTAACTTCCAGAAGGGCCTTGTTATCTACTTTTTCTTATTTCCTTCCTGTTGAATACATCAACTCTGTATATCCTCAGCCTTTATTACATTTAATAGTATGTCTCAAAATGGACCTCAGCATTTTGGGGATTCAAAATTTCCCTAAAGTTTCCCTCCATTAAAGTTTTCTCCACTGTTGATTTTTTCCCCAATTTTTAATTTAAAAAAATTTTCAAAGACAACAGAACAGTACAACGAACACCCATATACCCTTCATTTAGATTCACCAACTGATAATATTTTGTTGCATTTGTTTTCTCCCTCCCCCACTCCTGATAGATGCTTTCTTCCTCTGAACCTCTGAAAATGAGTTGCAGGTATCATCACACATAATCATAATATCGATACAATATTACATATGTACAATTTATATTCCAATTTTCCCCACATCTCTCTATAATATCCTCTATAGATGGATTTTTAAAAGCCAGAATCTAATCAAGGATCATGTATTACATATCTTTATGTAAAGATATGTTACATCTTTTTAAATCTTTTAATCTAGAATAGTCCATCAGGCTTTGTTTTTCATGACTTCATCATTTTTAAAGAGCCTACTTTTTATTTATTTATTTTTTTGAGATGGAGTCTCATTCTGTCACCCAGGCTGGAGTGCAGTGGTGTGATCTTGGCTCACCAGAACCTCCGCTTCCTGGCTTCCCGGGTTCAAGCAATTCTCCTCCCTCAGCCTCCTGAGTAGCTGGGATTACAGACGTGAACCATGGCACCCAGCTACTTTTTTTTTTTTTTTAATTTTTTTTATTTTTAGTAGAGACAGGGTTTCGCCATGTTAGCCAGGCTGGTCTCGAACTCCTGACCTCAAATGATCCACCTGTTTTGACCTCCCAAAGTGCTGGGATTACAGGCATGAGCCACCATGCAAGCCCCAAGCCCACATTTTTTTACGTAAATTTTCTTGGTGTTTCTATTGATGTCACTCATTTGACCACTGACTAGTAAATGCCTCATACGTGTCAGGAACTGGGCTCAATGCCTGAGGAAAAAGATAAATTGAAGATATATTTTGGAGCTATATTACTGGTAGATGGGATCAGGAAGGAGAGTAATAGATCCAAGTACCTTTAAGCAGATAGCTAGATGATGGTGCCACTTACTGATGTCGAGATGATTGGAGAAGAAACAGGTTTGAAGGGAAACCAAGAGTTCTGTTTACAACATGCCCAGAGAGGCCAAGTGAGAACTCAGTGGGTAAAAGAGCTCAGTGGGTGCCATCAGCACGTATGCAGCATTTAAAGCCATGGGACTGGGTTAAACCTACTAGAGAGAGTAGGGAGAGTGAAGAGAGCCCAAAAAAGCTAGCCTGAGGAACTTCATTATTTAGAGGCTGGATATGGAGAAGGAACCAGCTGAGAAGATTGGGAGGAATGGCTGGTGAATGAGAAAACCCCAGCACGGGGCGGACTCGTCAAAGCAAAGAAAGATCATCTGGGAAAGGAGAAAGCAGTCACATTCACATCAGATGCTGCTGAGAAGTCAAGTCGATAAGAACAGAGCATCTGACGACAGGCGCTTATGAGTGGCCCTTCTGTGGGCAGTCTCAGGGACAGAGTGGGGGCAAGATGCACAACGGAGGTGTCTGAAGTGCAAAACAAGTAGAATCCTGGATAAAGATGGGGGAGTGGACACCTCTGGTCCTCCCAAACATCTTACTAAAACCATAGTAAAGTTTTTTATGTTCGTTTTTAGGCTCAAGCCCCAAGAGCAAAAGGAGGAACAAAGAAGATAAAGGGGAAAAATAAAAACCATTTGAAACTGAAAAGCATGTGTAACAAAGCTGACGCCTAAACTGGCAATGGAAAAGTCAAGAAGCAATCCGATTTACACAATAGAACCTCCAAAACGGAATTTGAGAATTTGAGGCCCCGATACCTCTGTAGTGTCAGAAGAAGATAAAAAGAAGAGAGCACAAAAAGAAGTTAGCACAGCTTCTAAAAAGAAAAAAGAAAAAAAAAAAACAAGCATCAAACTAAAGACCTCGAGCAGAGTAACATTAGAAGCTCTCAGCAACAATGCTGGAAGGTGGAAGAGAATGACATAAGGCCTTCAAAATTCTAAAGGAAAATTCATTCCAATTCTTAATTCAATATTTATTTTGTCAATCAAACCTGAGGGTGGCATAGGACATTTTTAGACATGCATGGGCTTTAAAAAAAAAAAAAAAAATGACCTTTCCATGAACCCTTTCTCATGAAGTAATTAAAGGAAGTACTCTACCAAAACGAGGTCATAATCAAGAAACAGGAAATTATGGGATCTAGGAAAACAGGGAAACTGTCACAGACAGTATGATATAGGGTAACGGTGAAGGGAAACCACAGGATGGCAGCTGTAGTGCAGGCCTTGGGAGCATCCAGTCCGGACTAAAGCCATTGCTTCAAGATGAAACCCAGAAGAATACTTAAGGGATGTGAATGTGTTGAGAGATTTATACATCTAGGGGAAAGTCAGGGTTCAATTTATTACAAATTTGTAGTAAGAACTAGGGATTGAAAGAAGACGGAAAAGTCATCTCAAGTACTGGCAGAGTCTGAAGAAGCAAAAGGCCCCCTAGTTCAAATGGTAGAGGGAAAGGAGATAAATAAAATATCCAAGAAGAACAGGGAAGGAAAGGGAGCAGTAATTGGAGCACACAGGATTTCCATAGACCAGGCATGCCTCAGCCGGACTCCCTAAATGTACATATACATGCAAGTAGGTGCCTACAAATCAACATCACTGGGGAAAAGGTTTGTGTGTTTGTAGATACGCTGGGGCTTGGGATTTGGCAGGAGTTCGGGTGGAGAATTAGGATACCAAAAAAAGCTACATTGAAATAATACCTGTTAAGATAGAAGATGAGCTAAGCTGGCTCTCTTCTGAAAGTAAAGTGTCATTGTTCAAGCAAAAGCTTAAAATTTCAATATAGCTTTAACAGAGGTGACTTGGTATAAAGATGAGTATTTCTAAAATATATATGTGAAATCCACAATGGAATACAATAGGTAATCCACTTAACGGGCAATTCAGTATCTACTAACATTATCTCCTTTTATAATGACAGGCTAATTAATCACTCACTTTTCATCTGAGGGAGGAAAATCAGCCTTCTTGAAAGAAATTTTAGGTTGTATGACAGCTTCAATTCATGTTAAACTTCACTTGAACTTTCAGATTAAATGTATGATTTGTAAAGAGCACCATGAAGTTGCTTCTCCCAATCTAACAGTATTGCAAGCCTGCCTTCTCACTTAGTCCAGTAATCCCAGTAATTGGGTAATGCAGCCCAGAAGGGGGAAGTGAATCTCAAGAGAGGTCTGCAAGTCTATCCATTAGAGCTTCAGGGCTTTACTCTGGGGAAGCTTCAAATCCTCTGTAGAAGCAAGAAGAATGTCACCTCCAACCACACATTCTACACCAGTTATTAATATAATCGCTGTTTCTCTCACTTTATATACTTTGGTTTCCTTTTCCAATCCTTAGTCAACTACACCCTATATTGCTCTCTCCCATTCCCTGATTACACAAATCAAGGCTAATTAAGAAAGGTGCATTTCCTCGCCATGTGGTTCTTGTTTTATTCTACTTTCTGTGATGGGGGTGGGAGGGAGCTTCCTTAAATCCTTTCGGAACAAGGCAGACAATAAATGCATACATGTACACTAACAATCTTGAACAAGTAAGAGTAAAGATTATCCTAACAACTTTCATCTCCCCACCCTCTGCAAAACAGACACGTGCAGACACATGCAGACCTAGTTCTGTTTAGCTACCAATTTTAACATCAACCATTATGTGTTCATTTCTTTGTTATGAAATGGTCACTTATTGTGATGCTAAGATCCCTATGCCATCACATATTAAGCAAGGGCACCTTCTTGTAAAGGCAAACTGCAGTTTCACCCAGGATAACTTCAGGTTGCTAAATCTCTGCTGGAAACTCCTAGTTGCACTGGGCTGTATGACTGTTAGCGCTGCGTTAGGCCTGGGCCACAGGGCATATTAGGGACCAGGGCAGAGTCACAAGAGCTAAGGAGCGTATTGAAGGTGCTGGGTGCCAAAGAGAATAGGTAAGTCTGGGAAAGGGTCAACCCTCACAAGCTGGAACTACACTTCCTGCATGTCATCTGCCAACACAGCTCCCTCTCCTCTCCAGATACTCCTCAAAATCCACCTCTATACACAGAGAACAATGACGACCTGAATTTCACCTGCAGAGCAAGTCTACCCAATTATCTTTCTAAATGAAGGCTCAGGACAAGAGACAGCCCATCTTGTCCACTGTCTCTTTTGCTCATTAATGTGTCTCCTAATTCCTTCATAACCAATTAAAGGTAGAGTGTCCCTTATCTAAAAATGCTTGGAACCAGAAGTGAATCAGATTTTGTATTTTCTTAGATTTTTAAAATATACATAATGAGCTATCCTGGGGATGGGACCCAATCTAAACATAACAATTTATGTTTCATATACACCTTAGAGACATAGCCTAAAGGCTATGTCTTAAATACAATGTCTTAAATAATTTTGTGCATGAAACAAAGTTTGCATACACTGAACCATCAGAAAGCAAAGATGTCACTCGCTCAGCCACCCATGTGGACATTCCATAGTTGTTGGCATTACCACTTGTGGTGTCATGTCGTGTCCAAAAAAATTTTGGATTTTGGAGCATTTCAGATTTCATATTTTCAAATTAGGGATACTCAACCCATAATACACCCCCATCAACCAAAACAAGAATGCCCATTTCTTTCAAACACTTCCCAGCAACGGCTTTGGCAAATCTTTGCCATTCTAATAGGGGAAAAAAGGGAATCTATTTTCATTTTATTGCTTTAATTACTTGCAAGTTGAGTATCTTTTCATATTCAAACTTCTTTTTAGTGAGCTACTTGTTTATATCCTTGTCCTTCTTATTGGGTGTTTTATTTTTCAGACTGATTTTATAAGATATTTTTGCACGTAAGGATATACTGCTTTATCTGTTGTCCAGGTTACCAAGACTTTCACCATCTGTCATTAATCTTTTGACTACTTTTAAATTTACATTGTTTTAAATGTTTTATATTAGAAAAGAAAAAAATTAAGTCAATGGTATAAATTTCTATCTTATGAAGCTAGAGAAAGATGAACTGATTGCTATGGTCTAAATGTTTATGTCCTCCCAAACATTTAAAATTCGTATGTTGAAACCTAATCCTTTCTGCAACAGTATTCAGAAGTGGAACTTTTTGGAAGTGATTCAATCCCGAGAGCAGAGCCCTCCTGAATGGGGATAGTGCACTTATGAAACAGGCCCGATGAAGCCTTATTTGCTTCTTCCATCGTGTGTGGACACAGCAGGTCCTCACCAGACACTCAGTCTGCCAGTGCCTTGATCTTGGACTTACCAGCCTCCAAACTGTGAGAATCAAATGTTCATTGTTTATAAGCCACCTAGTTGATGGTATTTTGTTATAGCAGCCTGAACAGAATAAGACACTGATTAATCCAAAATGCACATGAGAGTCCAGGCACAGTGGCTCACGCCTGTAATCCCAGCACTTTGGGAGGCTGAGGCAGGCAAATCACTTGAAGTCAGGAGTTCCAGACCAGCCTAGCCAACATGGTGAAATCCTGTCACTACCAAAAATAGAAAAAATTAGCCAGGCATGGTGGCGTGGGCCTGTACTCCCAGTGACTGGGGAGGCTACGGTAGGAGAATGGCTTGAACCCAGGAGGCAGAGGCTGCAGTGAGCCAAGATCGAGCCACTGCACTCCAGCCTGGGTGACAGAGCAAAACTCCATCTCAAAAAGAAAAAAAAAAAAAATGCATATGAGGAAAAAAAATAAGCCTAAGAGCAGAAATTAATTAACCAGAAAATACACAATAGAGAAAATTAACCAAGTCAAAAGTTTATTCTTTCAAATCCCTAGCAAGATGAATCAAGGGAAAACGGAAGAGAACACAAAACACCAATGTCAGAAATAAAAGTGAGAATTTTACTACGAATCCTATAGACATCAAAAGGATTATAAGGGAATATTATGGGCAACTTAATGCCAATAAATTCAATAACTAAGATAAAATGAACAAATTCCTGGAAAAACATAATTTATCGAAACTGATTCTAGGTCCGCTGAAAATCTGTATAGCCCTATATCTGTTATGGAAAATGATTGATATCATTATCAAAATTCACCCCACAAAGCAACTCTATCCACAAAACTTTCACTGGCGAATCCTAGCAAACATTGAAAAACAGAAGAAATACCAATCACGTTATCACTTTCAGAAAATGAACTTTTTTTTTTTTTTTTTTTTTTTTTTTGAGATGGAGTCTCGCTCTGTCGCCCAGGCTGGAAGGCAGTGGCCGGATCTCAGCTCACTGCAAGCTCCACCTCCCGGTTTTACGCCATTCTCCTGCCTCAGCCTCACGAGTAGCTGGGACTACAGGCGCCCGCCACCTCGCCCGGCTAGATTTTTTTTTTGTATTTTTTAGTAGAGACGGGGTTTCACCGTGTTAGCCAGGACGGTCTTGATCTCCTGACCTCGTGATCCGCCTGTCTCGGCCTGAAAATGAACACTTTTTAACTCATTTTATGAAGTTGGAGTTATCCTGATACCAAAATCAGACAAAGACATTAAGAAAATGATAGACCAATATCCTGAATGTATTAATAAAAGCAAAAATCCTTAACAACATATTAGCATATAGAATCTAGCAATATATAAAAACAGTAATAAACCATGATCAAGTAGAGTATACCTCCAAAATCCAAGGTTTAACATTTGAAAGTGAATTAATGTAATTGGCCATGATATGCAAATAAAGAAAATGTCATGTGCAGATGTGGAAAAAACATTTGACAAAATTCAATATCCATTCATGATTTTATTATAAAGCCTCATCAGACCAAAGCAAGAAATATTCCTCAATCTGAAAAAGGGTATCTAACCAATAGCTTACATCATACTCAATAGTGAAAGACCGAATACTTTCCCTCTAAGATAAAAAACAAGACAAGAATGTCTGTTCTGGTCACTTCTATTCAACTTTGTACTAGAGGTCCTGGTCAGGGCCGTAGGTCAAAAAGAAAGAAATAAATGGCGAAAAAAATGGTTTAAAAAAAACGATGGGGAAGCAAAAAGTGTTCCTCTTTCTAGATTACACAATTTCAATTATCCCAAATTGGTCTACAGATTCCATAAAATCCAAATCATAATCCCAACAAGCTTTTTTGACAAGCCCACTGTAAAATTCACGTGGAAACACAAAGGTATAGAATAGTCATAATAATTTGGGAAAAGAATAAAGCTGGAAAACTTCCTGATATTAAGACTTACTATAAAACTACAATTATCAAGACAAGTTGGTAATGACATTTAAAAAATTAAAAAAATTAATCAAAGGAAAGAGTTTAAGAAAAGATCCACATTTATTCAGTCAACTAATTTTTTCAAAGGATGCCAAAGAAATTTAATAAAGGATAGGCTTTTTTACAAACGATACGGGACAACTGAGGTACAGACAAAAGTCAACTTTAATCTCTGCAGCCTCCAATAACTCCTAATGATTACTGTCTCTTGGCATTCATGTCCTTCATATGGTCCCCTCCCACCCTGAACAGGGCTAACCTGTGTTAAGAATATTGTAGAAATGATAGAGTGTGACTTCTGAGGCTCAGTCACAAAAGACACTGCAGTTTCCTCCTTGTTTCGCTTGTATAACTCTCTCTGGATGAAGCAGGCTACCGCATTGTAAGGACAGACACTCAAGAAGTCCTGTGGAAATGTCCATGATGCAAGAAGGCAAAGTTCCTTGTCAACAGTCAGCTCAACTTGTCAGGCACGTGAGTTAGCCATTTTGGAAGTAAATCTGCCATTTCTTTCAAGCCTTCAGATGACTGCAACCCAGTTGAATCTTGACTGCAACTTCATGAGACCCTGAGCCAGAATCACTCAGCTAAGTCACTCCCAAAATCCTGATCTACTGAATCATACATTTTTCCCTTTTTGAGGTAAAATGTAATAATTGTACATATGAAACACAGAGTGATATTTCAACACATGCATACATTGCATAATGATCAAATCAGGGTAATTAGTATATCCATCACCTCAAACATTTATCATTTCTTTGCACTGGGATCACTCAAAATCCTTTCTTCTAGCTACGTGAAAATGTATGATAAATTATTTATCTATAGTCTGCCTACAGTGCTATAAAACACTAGAGCTTATTCCTCCTATGTAGCTGTTATTTTATATCTGTTAACCCTCCCTCCCTATCATTCCCTCTTTCCTACCCTTCCTACCCTCGAATAACCACAATTCTCCTCTCTGCTTCTATAAGCTCAACATTGTTTTTTAGCTCCCACATATGAGTGAGAACATTTTTCTATGCCTGCCTTATTTCATGTAACATAATGTCCTCCACACTCATCCATATTTGCTGTGAATGACAGAAATTCATTTTTTCGTGACTGAATAGTATTCCATTGTGTGTATATATACCA
This sequence comes from Macaca nemestrina, assembly GCF_043159975.1. Classification (NCBI taxonomy): domain Eukaryota; kingdom Metazoa; phylum Chordata; class Mammalia; order Primates; family Cercopithecidae; genus Macaca; species Macaca nemestrina. The sequence goes on along the minus strand of NC_092129.1, from coordinate 14,376,853 downwards.
GATTTTTTAATCCACTCACCTGTTAATGGACATTTAGGCTGATTACACATCTTAACTATTGTGAATAGTGCTGCAATAAACATGGAGGTGCTGATATCTCTTTGACATACTGATTTCCTTTCTTTTGAATATATAAGGGGACTCGATAAAGTTCATGGAAAATGCATATTACAAAAAAGCTATGGATTTCAAAAAATTTTTGCACCAAAATAAACTGATACTAACTTGCTATAACATGTCTGAACAGGATCTAGTTGGAAGTACTAGGAAGGGTAAGAGATCTGTTTGAAAAGAGCCCATCAGAGCAACATGAATTCTGCTAAAATTGAAACAAGAACAAACATCAAGTCTATGGTAAAACTTGGGTGGAAGAATGGTGAAATCATTGATGCTTATTAAAAGTTTATGGGGACAATGCCCCAAAGAAATATGCAGTTTACAAATAAATAACTTTAAGAAGGGATGAGATGACGTTGAAGATGAAGCCCACAGCAGCAGACCATCCATGTAAATTTTTCAAGAAAAAAATTCATCTTGTTTGTTCCTTGATTAAAGAGAACAGATGATTAACAGCAGAAATAGGAGCCAACACCATAGACATCTCAATTGGTACAACTGACACAATTCTGCCTGAAAATTTAAAGTTGAGCACACTTTCCATTTGACGGCTCCCAACACTGTTTCACCCAGATCAGCTGCAGACAAGAGCAGAGCCTTCTATAGAAATTTTAAACAAGTGAGATCAAGATCCTGAAGCATTTCTTCGAAGAACTGTATTAAACATGGCTTTACCAGTATGATCCTAAAGTCAAAGCACAGTCAAAGCAATAGCTACCAACAGATGGCAGTGATCCAATTAAAGCAAAGCAGACCAGCCAAGAGGAAAGGTCATGGCAACATCTGTGTGTGTGTGTGTGTGTGTACTCACTGCATTTTGCTCGTTGACTTTCTGGAAAGCTAAAGAACGGTATCTGCTTATTATGACAGTGTTTTGAGAGAGTCAGCCAACACTTCAGGAGAAAAATACCCAGGAAGCTCCATCACAGAGTCTTTCTCCACCTCAACAATGCTCCTGCTCATTCCTCTCATCAAACATGGGAATTTTGCAAGAGTTTCAATGGAAAATAATTAGGCCTCTGCCTTACAGTTCCAATTTTGCTCCTTCTGACTTCTTTTTGTTTTCTCATCTTAAAAAAAAAAAAATCCTTAAAGGGCACCTATTTTTCTTTAGTTAACAAAGTAAAAAAGACTGCACCAACATGGTTAAATTCCCAGGACCCTCAGATCTTTATGGATGAATTAAATGGCTGGTATCATTAGTTACAAAAATGTCTTGACCTTGATGGAAATTAGCTTGAGAAATAAAGTTTACATTTGTTATTTTTATCTTTTAATTCCATTTTCCCATGAACTTTTTGAAATCCCCTCATATACACACCCAGTAATGGGATTGCCAGATTTTTAGTTTTTTGAGGAACCTCCATACTGTTTTCTATAATGGCTATACTAATTTACATTACCACCAATACTGTATAAGAATTCCCTTTCTCCATATCCTCACCAGCATTTGGTAATTTTTGTCCTCTTGAAAATAGCCATTTTAACTGAGGTGACACGGTATCTCATTGTGGTTTTAATTTGCATTTCCCTGATAATTAGTGACCTTGAGTAATTTTTCATATACCTGTTGGTCATTTGTATATCTTCTTTTGAGAAATGTCTACTTAGATCCCTGCTCATTTTAATTGGATTATCTGGGGGTATTTGCTGTTGAGTTGTTGAATTCCTTGTATATTCTGGATATTAGTCCCTTCTTGGATGAAGAGTTTGCAAATATTTTCTCCATTCTATAGGTTGCCTCTTCACTCTGTTGTTTCTTTTGCTGTGCAGCTTTTCAGATTGATATAGTCCCATTTGTCTATTTTTGCTTTTGTTCCCTGTGCTTTTAAAGTCTTACTCATAAAATCTTTGCCTAGACCAATATCCTGAAGCATTTCCCGTATGTTTTCTTCTGGTAGTTTTACAGTTTGGGGTCTTGCACTTAAGCCTTTAATCCATTTTAAGTTGATCTGTGGATATGGCAAGAGAGAAGGGCCTTATTTCATTCTTCTGCACATGGATATCCAGTTTTCTCAACACCATTTATTGAAGAGACTGTCCTTTCCCCAATATACATTCTTAACACATGCACCACACCTTATGCCTAGTGTTCCATTATTGGAACTTGTGGGACTTATTTATATCCTACTGCTCAAGGTCATGGCAAAGGTCTGATTTTTCACACAAAAAAATTTGCAACCTCCAGCATAAATGGGTTAAGTAACACTGCCTTAAATTATCTTTGCCTCATTTTTTTTCTTTACCAAATATTATATATAGTAGTAGTAGTAACAGTGTGATCTCTTAGAGGTCTTATGAAGATCAAATAATAAAATATATGTAGAATATTTTGAGCTACTATTCTCATTATTACAACCTACTACAGTTTTTTTTAATTCATGGCATTTATATTATAAAATTTTATGCCTTTTTCTTATTTATTTATATTTTGGGCTTATTACTAAAAACAAAAGAAAACAAAACCTTTCTGCTTATATATTTAAATTTTAAAAAAAAGTTATTTAACTAACAACAAAACCAAGACTCAGTGATTCAATGCAGCAGATATTTTCAAGGGTGGTTGCCCAGCCCCAACCATTTGCTGAAACAAAGAGGATGATTCCACAGCTAAATCATTCCTGCCAGACCCTCCCTGGCCATAAATGATTTGTCCACTCAGGGGATGATACCCAATCATAGTTGAGTCAATCAGATACTTTCTCCCAGCACCTACACTATTTTTGGTAGTGCTCTGAGAGGGTTCTCAAACCTGTTATCTCTTTCCTGCTTTTCCAGAAGCTGAAGAGTTAGGATCTGCCAATGATACCATGCAACGGCTCCCCTAGCATCCCTCTGATAAATTTACCTTTTGTCTCTAAGCTGGCCAGAGTTAATTTCCATTACTTAGGCGGTGGAGAGGGGTCACAGCTGAGTTCTAGAACACACCTCTGTCTGTGTTAGAGCTCCTTAATCCACATCTATTGAGAGTCTACTGTTTGCAAGCCATGACCAGATATGTGCTGTGAGGATTACAAGGCTTTGACAGGAAAAGAGGGGGTGTGGCATTATGAGAATGGAGAACAGCAGAAAAACACAGGGTAGATACAAGGAACTGAAAGCAATACAGTTTTACTGCAGAATAAGGCATGTGAAGGCACATGGTTGATCCTCAATAAATGTTTCATGAATTGATATTAAATTAGATGTAAAACTAGATAGACAAGTTGAGGATAAAGAACACATGGCTTTGAATGCCAACCTAAGGGATTCAGAGTTTACTCTCCTCAGAATTGGGACTACTGAAGACTTCCGAGCAGAAGAGCCCTATAATATGAATTGTGCTTTCTGAACACTAATATCTCACGCAGTCCTCATGAGTGATTAGCTTTTTAATGAGCTGAAATTTGCGTTTTATTTATGGCCAGATGCGGCAGCTCACGCCTGTAATCCCAACACTTTGGGAGGCTGAAGCCAGGCATTTTAGATCAGCCCGGCGAACATGGAGAATCCCTGTCTTCTACTAAAAACACAAGAATTAGCTGGTCATGGTGGCACATGCCTGTAACCCTAGCTTCTTGGGAGGCTGGGGTGGGAGAATTGCTTGAACCTAGGAAGCAGAGGTTGCAGTGAGTGAGCCGAGATAGCACCATTGCACTCCAGCCTGGGTGACAGAGCAAGACTCTTATCTCAAACGGAAAAAAAAAAGTTATTTATGTTTCTAACTGGGAATATCTAGCAGCACATTTTACAAAAAATAGGTTTCATTTCAACGTCAAATGATACTTCTTTATGACTCTCATTAAAGAACTGAAAATACTTGCAAATACAGTATATTTGATAATTTCATCTTCTGATCTAGATCTAATCAAAGTTGTCAGCAAAATTAATTTAAGGTCAACAATTCTCTACTCATGTTAACCTGAGGGAGAGGTTATTGTGCTATTAGGACTATGTTATAACTGAGAAACTGTCAACTGCCTTCTCGTACTCCTCTAATGGAGACAACCCAAGTTTCAGAGAAACAGTTTATAAAGCACTCTATAACACAGTGAAGAGCATTATGCAAATATCTGGCATATGCAATCTTGTCAGCACGAAATGGGTAATTTAAACACAGTCCCTAATATCACTGTGGCACCCCAATTTAGAGAGCTATACTGTACCAACTTTGCTTTCCACCCACAGAAAGGACCAAGTATGAAGTTCTATAAACACCATTCCCCCTTAATTGAGGAACTAGTAATTGAAATACATACAAACTGATCGGCTTATTCACTATTTACATGGCCATTCAAAGTAATAAAATTTTAAAAGTAAATCTTATGTTGAAAAAAGAAGTGAAAAGCAAGATGTTATCCAACCAAATTAGATGTCTTTAAACAAAGTAAGTCTTTCCTTTCAAATAAGAAAGAGAACCAAAAAATTCAGCAATAGAAGTGTAATTCACATCAATCGCAGTGATGGTATACCATGGAATAGGAAAAAATAAGTTACGAGCCATAGTTCAAATTTTTTCACACCCCTGCCTGTACTGTAACTTGTGAACTCTAGAACTTTAACACTTTCTGAAAGCTGAAAAGAATCCAGTAACTCGTACAGAGAACCTCATGAACAGTTCCTGAGGTACCACAAGCACCTGTTTCCAGCATGTTCCAGCCATGGACTGTAAGTGGACCTGCAAATGCTGCAATATCCAGGGTACCAAAATAGGGGAAAGGCGACCAGGCACAGTCCAAGGGAGCTAGCTTACCTTAAGGCTGTGTTTGACAGGGATTTGGGAACTGGAGAGGAAGAAGGAGGAGGCAGGGTACAGCCTCTGCCCTACGGCCCCACACCCACCGGCAGACATCCATCCTCCCGCACCTCCCCCCCGCCCCCCTGCGGCGAGGGGTACTCACAGCTCTAGTCTCATACAGAACCAGCTTCTGGACCGAGCTGATAATGGGGGCGGCGGCCGAGGGCATAGCAGCTGCAAATGTGGGTCCCACAACAGGGCACGAACCGCCGGACCGCCCCAGGAGACTCGGCGAGAAAACTCCTCAGACCCTGGACATCAAGTCCAGCCAGGAACAACACCGCCTGGGCACTAAACCTATAGATGACCAGGTGTTTCCGGATTCCTGCGCCCCGCTTCCAAGCAAGCTCCGCCCCTCACGGCAGGAGCGGGGCTGGAGGACGTATCATAGAGAGGTCGGATAGAGGCTCCCGGGACCTGCGTGCTGCCAAGAGAGGAAGCGAAGGGCGCCATCTTTGGTAAGGACAGGAGGAAAACGTGGGCGGAGAAAAAGTCGACGGATTAGTAGAGTCTATTTATCTCCTCCCTCTCTTTGGAAAAAAGAGGAAGGTTTGGGATTGGGTAACTTCTTTTGAAAAGGATTCTCCGAGTTGCAGGATAGATCGTTGTGTTTTCCCTGCCCGCTGCTGAAAGCCGGCCCTCTGACAGTCCTTCACTGAGTATCAGTTTTCCCCTCACCTCTAATCCATGTTGTGCCTACGCTGTGTGGCCCAAGGAATTGTTTTAAAATCACCTAAAGCTGGAAAGTGTGGCTTTGCCACACGTTTGTGCCTGAGACTAGCCACTTGAAGTTTTCGACAGAGACTCTAGCGCAGTGTGGCGGAGCCGCGCTGGAAAGGAGGTTTCTTCATTTCGTGTGTGCTACATAAATAGGCATGCGTGTACCCCCCTTCCATAGTTGTGAAAATGAGTGCATTAGAAATATGAATGCCAAATTAGGTACAAAAGTGACTATTTCGAATTGGAACAGAAATGACAGTGAACTACAGCCCCGCCTCCCGAGGCCCCGCCCTCCAAGCCGCCGGTGCGCGGCGGCCCGAGGTCTCCCCGGCAACCTCCCAACAGCCCGGCGGAGCCCGTGGAGGCGGTTGCTGACCTGAGGAGGGTCCGCTGCGGCCAGGTAAGGAGGCTTCCCGCGGCCGGCTGGGTCGTGGTCCGCCCCCAGAGGCACCTTGGTATCTGTTGCACGGAACCCTGCCTCCTGCGGGGACCCCCGACCAGCTCCTTTTCTTGCAAAACGGTCTTTGTAAATTCACTTTTTAAAACCACGTCTCCTTTCAACGACTAAAGTATTTATTCCACAAATATTTACTGAACACCTACTGCAAGAGTATAAGATGTAGGGGAGAGGCCGCTCTCCTAACTTAGGCGGCAATGCTAGGTTTTCCCAGGAAACCTCTAAACCTCAGAATCCTCCGCTAGAGGGCTTCTCAACTGCTAAGTGTAAGGAAGCTTTTTAAAAAAATTACAGAATTATAGCATACACAGATAACATTCATGTAATACGAAAGATCATATAGTAAATTAAAACTTGAGAAATTAAAAAAATGTTAAAGAAATACTTAATTATATGTTATTTTGCGCTTTTTCCCCCCTGTAGTTTGGTACTCCTTTTATTAAGAACTAGAAAGATGGCCGTGTCCGTTCTGGCATTTTGAACTTGGATCTTTTAGCTGGGAAAAATAATTAGCTGCGTTCTGTTTCATAATGAAACCAACTCTTCTGAATATTAGTTAAATATTTGCACAGTGTTTTTATGTAGGATAGCAGCTCTTAAAATACCTTAAGGTTTCTAGTTTTCGATTATTATGGTTTAGCACTTCCATTTTAACTTTGTCTTAATTTCTTTCACCCAGGATCAGATCCGAAGACAAAACTTTGAGGGAAGGTTGTTTATACGAGACGTAATCCCAGGAAACAGCAGCAGGGAGGGGAAGAAAACTAATAAAGGGAATATTACCAAAGAAGTTTCTTTGTGGGCTGAATTCTCTAGGGAATACTGGGAGGCATGTCTCAGTTATCCCCTCTTAAGGGGCAAGGAAGCTGGAGTATTTATTCGCTAACTCCCATCAGTTATTGGATGAAGCCTGATACGGCAGAACATTGATTCCCTAGAACTTCCAGTCTACCCTATGTTCAGGGAGAGTAGGTTCTGGCAGCTGGAGAGAGCCCATAGGCAAAAAGTCGCACATGCTGACATTTTGGAAGTTGGGCTGGTCGTGCATAGAAAAGATGTATGTCAAGTGGGTATGGGGAAGGCACTAATAGCAGCTGCTACATTCCACCCTTTGCAGCACTCATGTCCACTCTTCCTCCACATGAAGTTCACCCCATCCCGCCCTAATTCTTTAAGGTAGTGGCTAGTCTCAGTTTTTAAAAGAAAAGAACTTACACAAAAAAGATGAATGGGACAAACTGCAGAATCCTCTACTGCAATTAATCCAAGGTCTGTAATTGATCATCTCCTTCCTCTACCATCATTCTAGATTTTCCTTTCTCTTGGCCAACACTTCTGCTGGTCTGTTGTTTGCCCAGTAGGATAACGAGCTTTCATTCCTGAGGAGTGTAAACCCTTGGTTACTGTGTCATTGTCAGGTTTTGGTTGCTGCAATTACCCATTCACTGGACGTGAAAGCATCAAGAGCTGTCTCAGAGAATCCCCTGAGTTCAAGAAATGCATCCCCTATCCCACCTATCTAGCAGTTTGTGGCCATACCACCCTGAGCACCCCCAATCTCATCCAATTTCATAGCAGCAACCCTATCTCCATCTGCCAGTGCAATAACTTATGGGCTTGTGGAGTCAAAAATGACCAGCAGTAGTTTTAAGATTTAACGAAACCTTTACTGGGTCCCCTGATAGAACCGTCTTTCCACTCCACCAGACCCAGGACCTCTTGTTCACAAGCGAGGTGCAAATTCCCCAAGTCAGTCACTGAGAGTATTAGTGAGAGCGGTCACTCCTGCTTCCAGCCCTTGATTCAAAGCATATTCCCCATCTTGAAGTACATTGTCTCAAATCCCGCACAATCCCAGGCTAGCACCTTAGCTGTGCCTTTAAGAGGCCATTCCAACATTCTGTCAAACCAGCAGCTTCTAGGTGAAGTGGTAGGTAAAAAGGGTCCTCCGATCCAAGGCAATATTATATGAGATTTCATGAAGATAAATGAGACATACTCTAAACCTTTAGATAGTGGTGCTGGCCAAGGCACTGCAGGTAGGAAAAACATGCCCGTATTAGGAGCACTTGTCACTTGCCCCTTCAGCAGTGAAGGGGTCTTGTGTAATCAATTTGTTACCAAATGAATGTTTTGTCTCCTAAAGGGATTGTACCATAGTGAGGGCTCAATATGAACAGGTCTCAATTTGTAATCAATTTGTCACTGAATGAATGTTTTGTCTCCTAAAGGGGTTGTACCATATTGAGGGCTTAATATGAACAGGTCTCTGCCATGAACAGGTACAACATTCAGCAGCAGTAGTGTAGCTAAACCAGCCTGAAAGGGGGCCTTGTTATGAGCCCATGCCTAGCCTTCATCACCTTCATCCCCACCACCATGCCTACTTCATTTACGAACCCATTATGCAATCATTGAGGTGACCAGAAGCAAAGATTGGCTTGTGTCTACTGGATAAATTATCCTATCCGCCTGGTTTTTTCAGTGCCTCTTCTGAGGTGGATGCTTTCTGAGATACAAATATCTATGTATTTTACATCCACTAATATTAGTTTTCTCTGCTGCATAGCGAATTACCACAAATTTAGCAGCTTAAAACACACATTTGTGATTGCAAGATTTCCACGGCCAGGGGCCCTGGCATCACTCATCTGGGTCCTCTGCTCAGGGTTTCACAAGGCTGCAATCTGGTGTTGGCTGAGACAGCTTTCCATGTCACCCACTAAATGGGTCAAAACAGTATTCTTAAGTGTGCTTCATGCTCTCTTTGAAAACTAAAGAGGCCTACAAAATACTGTGCCTCTTTTTTAGAGGTTGAAGGTCCAAGGTACAGTAACTCATCCTTTACCTTGGACAGAATGTCCTGGATCACTGGCCTTTTAAAACTTTACCGAAGTAATAAGACCTTCAAACTTTGTAGGTTTATCTCTCACTTTATACTGCTTATGTGTCTTTATAAGAGGATCCGGGACACTTGCCACTTCCTGCTCACTAGGTCTGATATTGTCAACATTGTGGATCAAGACCCCTTTATACTATATTGTCTCAAACAGCAGGAGAGTCCTTGGGTAAGACTGGATGTTCGCTGTCACTGCTCTAAGTGAATACAAATTGCTTCCGATCCTTTCTTCATGGGGATTGAAAAGAAGACTCACATTGCCAGATCATCAGCTGCATAAAAAATACAAGATACTGTGTCTATCTAGTAAAGATCTCATCCTTACAGCAGTTGCAACTGAGACTACCAGCTTGTTAAATTTGCAGAAGTCTACCCTCATCAGTTGTGCTCTAGCTTCTGTAAAAGCAAGATTGGAGCAATAAGCAGGATTATACATCTTTTAAATTGTTCGTATCACTCTTCATTCAGAATGATTTACTCTTGGTTATCTTGCCCAGGGGTAGAGGACCCAGTATGCAATGTCATGAGCTTCCACTTGGCCTTTTCTTTTTCTTATTATTATACTTTAAGTTCTGGGGCACATGTGCAGAATGTGCAGTTTTGTTACATAGGTACACACGTGGTTTGTGTGCCATGGTGGTTTGCTGCACCCATCAACCCGTCACCTACATTAGGTATTTCTCCTAATGTTATCCCTCCTATAGCCCCCCCACCCCCTGACAGGCCCTGGTGTGTGATGTTCCCCTCCCTACATCCGTGTGTTCTCATTTTTCAACCCCCACTTATGAGTGAGAACATGCGGTGTGTTTGGTTTTCTGTTCTTGTGATAGTTTGCTAAGAATGATGGTTTCCGGCTTCATCCATGTCCCTGCAAAGGACATGAACTCGTCCTTTTTTGTGGCTGCATAGTATTCCATGGTGTATATGTGCCACATTTTCTTAATCCAGTCTATTATTGATGGACATTTAGGTTGGTTCCAAGTCTTTTCTGTTGTAAATAGTGCCACAGTAAACATATGTGTGCATGTGTCTTTAGAGTAGAATGATTTATGATCCTTTGGGTATACCCAGTAATGGGATCACTGGGTCAAATGGTATTTCTGGTTCTAGATCCTTGAGGAATCACCACACTGTCTTCCACAATGGTTGAACTAATTTACACTCCCACCAACAGTGTAAAAGTGTCTCTATTTCTCGACATCCTCTCCAGCATCTGTTGTTTCCAGACTTTTTAATGATCGCCATTCTAACTGGCATGAGATGGTATCTCATTGTGGGATTTGTATTTCTCTGACGACCAGTGATGATGAGCATTTTTTCCATATGTCTGTTGGCTGCACAAATGTCTTCTTTTGAGAAGTGTCTGTTCATATCCTTTGCCCACTTTTTGATGGGGTTATTTGTTTTTTTTCTTATAAATTTGTTTAAGTTCTTTGTAGATTCTGGATATTAGCCCTTTGTCAGATTGATGGATTGCAACAATTTTCTCCCATTCTGTAGGTTGCCTGTTCACTCTGATGATAGTTTCTTTTGCTGTGCAGAAGCTCTTTAATTTAATTAGATCCCATTTGTCAATTTTGGCTTTTGTTGCCATTGCTTTTGGTGTTTTAGACATGAAGTCTTTGTCCATGCCTATGTGCTTAATGGTATTGCCCAGGTTTTCTTCTAGGACTTTTATGATCCCGGGTCTTACATTTAAGTCTTTGATCCATCTTGAGTTAATTTTTGTATAAAGTGTAAGGAAGGGGTCGAATTTCAGTTTTCTGTGTTTGACTAGCCAGTTTTCCCAACACCATTTATTAAATAGGGAATCTTTTTCCCATTGCTTGTTTGAAGTCAGGTAGTGTGATGCCTCCAGCTTTGTTCTTATTGCTTAGGATTGTCTTGGCTGTACGAGCTCTTTTTTCATTCCATATGAAGTTTAAAGTAGTTTTTTCCAATTCTGTGAAGAAAGTCAATGGTAGCTTGATGGGGATAGCACTATAAATTACTTTGGGCAGTATGGCCATTTTCACAATTTGATTCTTCCTATCCATGAGCATGGAATGTATTTCGATTTGTTTGTGTCCTCTTTTACGCCCTTGAGCAGTGGTTTGTAGTTCTCCTTGAAGAGGTCCTTCACATCCCTTGTAAGTTGTATTCCTAATTATTTTATTCTCTTTGTAGCAATTGTGAATGAGAGTTCACTCATAATTTGGCTCTCTGTTTGTCTGTTATTGGTATACACAAATGCTTGTGATTTTTGCACATTGATTTTGTATCCTGAGACTTTACTGAAGTTGCTTATGAGCTTAAGGAGATTTTGGGCTGAGATAATTGGGTTTTCTAAATATACAATCATGTCCTCTGCAAACAGAGACAATTTGACTTCCTCCCTCCCTATTTGAATACCCGTTATTTCTTTCTCTTGCCTGATTGCCCTGGCCAGAACTTCCAATACTATGTTGAATAGGAGTGGTGAGAGAGGGCATCCTTGTCTTGTGCTAGTTTTCAAGGGGAATGCTTCTAGTTTTTGCCCATTCAATATGATATTGGCTGTGGGCTTGTCATAAATAGCTCTTATTATTTTGAGATACATTCCATTAATACCTAGTTTATTGAGAGTTTTTAGCATGAATGGGGTGTTGAATTTTGTTGAAAGCCTTTTCTGTATCTATTGAGATAATCATGTGGTTTTTGTCATTGGTTCTGTTTATGTGATGGATTACATTTATTGATTTGTGTATGTTGTACCAGCCTTGCATCCCAGGGATGAAGCTGACTTGATTGCGGTGGATAAACTTTTTGATGTGCTGCTGCATTCAGTTTGCCAGCATTTTATTGAGGATTTTTGCATCAATGTTCATCAGGGATATTGGCCTGAAATTTTCTTCTTGTTGTTGTTGTGTCTCTGCCGGGTTTTGGTATCAGGATGATTCTGGCCTCATAAAATGAGTTAGGGGGGATTCCGTCTTTTTCTATTGATTGGAATAGTTTCAGAAGGAATGGTACCAGCTCCTCTTTGTACCTCTGGTAGAATTCGGCTGTGAATCCATCTAGTCCTAGACTTTTTTTGGTTGGTAGGCTGTTAATTACTGCCTCAATTTCAGAGCTTGTTATTGGTTTATACAGGGATTCAACTTCTTCTTGGTTTAGACTTGGGAGGGTGTATGTGTCCAGGTATTTATCCATTTCTTCTAAATTTTCTAGTTTATTTGTGTAGAGGTGTTTATAGTATTCTCTGATGGTAGTTTGTATTTCTGTGGGATCAGTGATGATATCATTTTTTATTGCGTCTATTTGATTCTTCTCTCTTATTCTTTATAGTCTGACTAGCAGTCTATCTGTTTTGTTGATCTTTTCAAAAAATCAGCTCCTGGATTCATTGATTTTTTGAAGGGTTTGTTGTGTCTCTATCTCTTTCAGTTCTGCTCTGATCTTAGCTATTTCTTGTCTTCTGTAGATTTTTAAATTTGTTTGCTGTTGCTTCTCTAGTTCTTTTAATTGTCATGTTAGGGTGTCGATTTTAGATCTTTCCTGCTTTCTCTTGTGGGCATTTAGTGCTATAAATTTCCCTCTACACACTGCTTTAAATGTGTCCCAGAGATTCTGGTACATTGTGTCTTCATTCTCATTGGTTTCAAAGAACATCTTTATCTCTAGCTTAATTTCGTTATTTACCCAGTAGTCATTCAGGAGCAGGTTAGTTTCCATGTAGTTGTGTGGTTTTGAGTGAGTTTCTTAATCCTGAGTTCTAATTTGATTGCACTGTGGTCTGAGAGACTGTTGTGATTTCTGTTCTTTTGTGTTTGCTGAGGAGTGTTTTTCTTCCAATTATGTGGTCAATTTTAGAATAAGTGCAATGAGGTGCTGAGAAGAATGTATATTCTATTGATTTGGGGTGGAGAGTTCTGTAGATGTCTATTAGGTCCGCTTGGTTCAGAGCTGAGTTCTAGTCCTGAATATCCTTATTAATTTTCTGTCTCATTGATCTGTCTAATATTGACAATGAGGTGTTAAAGTCTTCCACTATTATTGTGTGGGAGTCTAAGTCTCTTTGTAGGTCTCTAAGAACTTGCTTTCTAAATCTAGGTGCTCCTGTATTGGGTGCATATATATTTAGGATAGTTCGTTCTTCTTGCTGCATTGATCCCTTTACTATTATGTAATGCCCTTCTTTGTCTCTTTTGATCTTTATTGGTTTAAAGTGTGTTTTATCAGAGATTAGGATTGCAACTCCTGCTTTTTTTGCTTTCCATTTGCTTGGTAAATATTCCTTCATCCCTTTATTTTGCACCTATGTGTGTCTTTGCACGAGATGGGTCTCCTGAATACAGCACATTGATGGGTCTTGACTCTTTATCCAATTTGCCAGTCTGTGTCTTTTAATCAGGGCATTTAGCCCATTTACTTTTAAGGTTAATATTGCTATGTGTGAATTTGTTCCTGTCACTATGATGCTAGCCAGTTGTTTTGCCCATTAGTTGATGCAGTTTCTTCATAGTATCGATATTTAATAATACTATTATTTTGCTAATATTTTATCATTTCCATTTTAAAGTTGTATTTGATCAAGTAATATTTAGAAAAATATAGTTTTCTTTTTTCTTTTTAATTTTCAACAATTAGGGGTTTTTAAAATTCTTTTATCACTATTTTTAACATTATTTTATTGTGATCAAGAGATATGTCCCATGCTATTTTATTGTTTACATAATAGAAATATTCAATGGGTATATATAAATATTTCATGAGTATGAATATGTAGTCTAAAGTGCTTGAAAACAAGAGACAGTCTTCGTGCAAAAACAAATAAAAAAGTTATGACCTTATTTTTTTCTGATTGACTCCAAAAGAGTTGGACTAAGTTGAAAACTGTTCATGTTAAAATATTGAGGACTCGAGCTTCTCTGCTAGAAATCCGCTTAAGAGCAAATCAAAATAGCAAAAGGTTTCTGAAAACAACTTTAAAATAAATATATGTTCTTGCAGATATTTATAAAATATTACAAAAGAAAAAATGTAAAAACTACATTACTTTTGGAAAAGTTTTCTTCATGGAATTAACCAAAGCTTCCTAAAATATGAAAATATGAATCTAATACATTTAGCCAACATTACCTTTTCCATTTCTGGTAAAATTTTTACATGCACCTATGTTGCATATGCGTGTACAACATATTTAACTTTAATTTGTTTTTTAATATAATACACACAAATCTGTGTATTTTTACGTATATATGTATTTTTTCCTTAGGTTAGTCTTTCAGAAACACTTTGAGCTCTCTTTTATACAACATATAGTTAGATTTTGTTTTTGTCTCAAACTAAGAGCTTACTATTATTTTTATAAATGAGTTAAACTTATTTGCAATTACTGACAAAATTCATGTGTTTAATGGTACAAAATGACTTCTGGGCTAAGAAAATTCACAGATTATTTCAATTGTTCCTAGTCACCTCCTCCAACCAAATTAGGCAAGTTAACAATCTTACCCTGTTTTATTGTAGTATTTTGTATCATGACTTCTCAGGAGAAGACAGAAGAGCATCCTTTTGCAGATATATTTGATGAAGATGAAACTGAAAGGAATTTTTTGTTGTCCAAACCTGTTTGCTTTGTTGTATTTGGGAAACCAGTAAGTTATCTCTTATTATTTGGTATAATTTTTTTTTATTTTTAAAATCACAATTTTCTAAGTTACCGTATAAAAATAAAAACCACATATTGTGCTCATTTTTTGAGCGTCTGATAAGTTTTCATTATATGACTTAAAATCTGACATAATATTGGTTATAAATTCATAACTCTCTCTCTTCTTATATGTTATAATTGAGAAGGAACCCAGACTATATTTAAATTTGCTTTTATATTATGAGGAAAGTAACTCACCAAAACACCGCACATGACAACTGTTAGTAGTGTGCGATCTGAGGTTACTTCAGACTTTATTTGCATATGAAATTTCCTTTGCAATTTGTTGTGAGGCTGTCTGGATATGTGAAGATAGGACAGCATCCAGATGAGCCAGGAGGTTCTCCTGTTAATGTCTGAGATCCTGAGAGGCACTGTGCCTCAGGCTTTACCTACAGCGTGTTAGAGGACCTATGTGTTTTCTTTCCACAAAGCAGGAAAAAACCAAAATGGCTGTTGTAATAAAGTTTGCTTTTCTAGACATTTCTAGTAAGGAACTTGAGATAAGAGCTACTGACAGCCACTAAGCTGGTTAATTAAAGAGCCTCTCCAGCATAGCAGAGATTAAGAGCTGGATCCCATCCTTGACTTATTTTATGTGGACCCTGGGACAGGTACCAATAAATGGTTTCAACAACTTTCACTATGTTTCTAAAAACATAATAGGTTTTAAAAAGTCAACAGTGAAAGCAACCAGATGCAAATGTTACTTCATCAAAACGACCTTTTATCTTTAAAGTATGATACTTTCCAAAGATGTCAGTTAAAAAGGATCTTTTTGCTCATCAAAATTACTAAAATGGAAGCCTGTCAAAACATTCATGATTGTAAACTTTAGAAAGGAAATAAAATGATGACTCTCCAATATAATCACAATGATTTGTAATCAAAATTATAAAATTTGACAGTTAAAAGAGTGCAATACCATAATGGGATAGCTTCCTGATTTTAGGGCTATCTACTTAATTTTAAAGGGTCTATTTATATTACTTTAGGAGATGTGGCATATGCAAGAATTAGTAAAGAAAAACTAAACTATACATATCTAGGGTCTACTCTTCATTTTTTATGGGAAAAATTACTTTATAACATTAATGTAATAGTAGCTAGCAATAGAATCTTTAAAAATTGGTATATCTGTTTCACTGGCAAGTGACTGTTCTGTTGGGCTTTAAATAACATTTTTCTTTTTAAGGGTGTTGGGAAAACAACATTAGCCCATTACATAACACAGGCATGGAAATGTATTCGTGTTGAAGGTAAATTTTATCTTTTTTCTCTAATAGTTTATTATGAAAACTTTCAAATATGCATAAAATGGAGATAATTATACAGTGAACGCCCATATACCTGGCATCTAGAGTCTGTGATTAACATTTTGCTATATTTGCTTTATCACACATTTGTCCACCTATCAACCCAGTGAATATTATCTGCTTGGGTTATTATTTATATTTAATTAAAATAATTTATTAATTAATATTTTTTTGGTAGAGACATGGTCTTGCTTTGTTGCCTAGGCTAGTTTCAAACTCCTGGGCTCAAACCGTCTTCCCACCTTGGCCTCCCGAAGTGCTGGATTACGGGTGTGAGCCACAACACCCAGCCCAATATTATTTTTATAACATCATCATCAATCCAATAATGTTTTGCCCTTCTGTTAGTCCTTGTTTTGTTCATAGAATTTATGAAATGTCATCCACTCTATTTTACTACCTCTAATTCTCTAATTTCGTAATTTAGAACTGTTTGGAATATGTGTGTTTGGATGTCTTTTTATGAAAGCTCAAATGAGATGGAACTCTTGCAGCTTTTCTTAGGAACATTTTTTATAACTTAATTGTCTTCAATGATAACTTTTATTTTTATTTATAAATTTTCTTGCATTCTTTGCAATATGTAAGACAATGAGTTGATATCTTTATATATAAATATTCTCTTAATTAATAAAACTATTTATGCCCTAATAGAAAAATAAGAAAAAGAATGAATAGACAATTCATAAAAGTAGAAATAAAAATAAACAATATAAGAAAAAAGAGTTTAATATCATTCTAAGAAATGTTCATTAAAATAACACTGATCCATATTTGCCTATCAAATTGGCAGTGAATCTTTACAGTTACTACAATCACTGTAGGTAAGGATGTTATGAAATGGGCATTCCACATGCTCTTGGTAAAATTGCGATCTGGTACAAGTTTTTTGGAAAAAAGTTTGTAATACGTAATGCACACACACAACTCTAAAAGTTTCTTCTTTCTCTGTTCAAAAAGTTTACTTCTAGGAAATCTTAAAGAATACCAAACGTCCCATAGATTATTAACAACTAATGATGTAACAACTCTCCTGGATCCTCCCCTGAATCATGCCCCCTGTCATTCCTATCCCAGGATGTCCTCTCTCAAGGAATGATACATTTCCTCTTTTAAAGGAAACAAATCATCGGAATTTCAGCCTCAAGACCTCTCTTTCTAATCTGTGTTTACCCATTTTAACATTTCTTGATTCATTTTCTTTTACACCATGTGCAAAACTAGTGAGCTTTGAATGTAATTGTAGGGTTATGAAAATCTGGATTAATTAATACCAGTGCATACTTTTGTAACTATACTTAATGATGTAGAAATCACTGTCATATACACCACCTGATTTCATCCTTACATTCTATTGTACACTACACAGTATGTATGCATCCAAGGTGCAGCGGTGTTTACGGAGTTAGCTCCCCCAGGATTCTTTATTTTTTTTATTTTTTATTTTTATTTTGAGACACACTCTAACTCTGTCACCCAGGCTGGAGTGCAGTGACATGATCACGGCTCTCTGCAGCCTTGACCTCATGGGCTCAAGTGATTGCCCCACCTCAGCTTCCTGAGTAGCACAGACTATAGGCATGCACCATCACGACCTGCTAATTTTTTAACTTTTTGTAGAAATGTAGTCTCCCTATGTTGCCCAGGCTGATCTCAAACTCCTGGGCTCAAGAAATCCTCCTGCCTTGGACTCCCAAATTACTAGGATTGCAGACATGAGTCACCATGTTCGGTTCTCCAAGATTCTTAAGCTTAGTGAGTGGCAGAGACAAGTTCTCTGTGGAAGACATTCTGCTGCTTCTGCTTTGGTTAGGCTTAAATGACATAATATGCATACATTTGCATTGTAAATCATAAAGTGATGCACAAATGTTAATCTTTGTTACCGCTTAGAAGACACTAGAATGTGTTTCTTATTTTGGTGATCCTAGTATCAGTCTGTATTAATATTTTGAATTCATGTTTTAGCTTTGCCAGTTTTGGAAGAACAGATTGTTGCTGAAACTGAATCAGGAGTTATGGTAAACAGACCTAAATTTCAAAGTAACTATGATTACAAAAATAAAGCTCTGTATAATAGGTATATTATACAGTAATGTACAATATCTATGCTTGTCCTTAGTTGCAATCAATGTTGATCAGCGGTCAAAGCATTCCAGATGAACTTGTCATAAAGCTAATGTTGGAGAAGCTCAACTCCCCAGAAGTCTGTCACTTTGGTATGTTTATTTTAATATATTTACAGCCCACAAGGCAGCCTTAAAACTCATGCTTTACCTGAGGCAAAAATAGTTTCTGGAGTTACCCTTTCTTTTGCCTTAGCACAGGAATGTCATTATCTCTATTCAGTTGAGCAGCTTGATGGTTTTATTTGCTTGTTTGTTTTTATTTCTCAGATTGTACATTTGTTTAAAAAATAAGTTTATATGACCCAATCTTCTTTAACATTGTGTTATCCAATAAAAGCATCAGAAATCTGCTGTGGTCCATCTTGCAGTACTGCTAACTCTGCTGACTGCTTCCTCATACACCTTGGGTAATGTCGTTAAGTCCTGACAAATGGCTAGGGTTGTCTGCATGAATCCACACTTAAAAGGCAGGAATGGGAAGTGGTATGCCACCATCTTACTGTTGAGCTCCAGATATTTTCAGGCTTCATCCTGTTCATCCAGTCTGCCCTCTGACTCTGGACCTGAAACCTCTCCTGGTACTCAAATGGATGCTGAGCAAGGGCTTTGGATCTAATTTTTCAAGACAAAGACCACTGAAGCTCAAAATGATTGAAAAGAGCAAACTCTAATACCTCTTCTAAAGAAGAGAAGAAGAGTAATGACAAGTTTGGGATAAAATTATCCACCTGAAATGGATTTATTGAATGAAAAAAGAAAAATTAAGAAAGTGGCTTTATATTCTTAGTAAGTTAGAAGAGGACATTGTAACTATTAATGCAGGAATAAAAATACAGGAAAGTAAAAACCATAACTGCCAAAGCAAATCAATGATGGAAGCAGCAAAAGCAGCCTTGTCAAACTGTATTGATTGGTCTCTGTCTATGGACAGAAAGGTACCTCTTCATATAGATCATACGTATAGAGAGATGATACACAGAATGTCCCATGTCTATCCACATATGTAGATAGGTCTCTGTGTGGATATATGGGTTCTGTATATGATACATATATATAGATTAATATATATGGATTATAAATGCATTATAATGTAAGTAGATAGATAAGGTTTGTCTGTCAACTACCTACCTGTCTATCCACTTACTACCTATTTGCTCAGCAGTGATAAAGAGATTGAACTTGGGCAAAATATCCAGAATATGGAAGGCTGGATAAGTAAAAAGGCAAACAGGAATCACAGAATTCCAAATTATCAGAAAGCAAACTATTTGAAACAGAAGTATGTATATAGGTAGGTAAGTAAATACCTATTTGTTAACCTCACTTACCTCTTGAAAAACTTGGATTGGTTTACATGGCTACAAAAAAGATGGCATAACTTATAAGTATTGGCAAAAGGAGAAAGAAAAAAAAAACAATACAAAGAAACTCAGTTGTGCCTCTCATGGTGTTCATAATGTTTTACAATTTTTATTAGGAAATAGTTCAAACAAAAGTAGAGAGATTAGTATAAAGATCCTTCCACTTTACCACCCAGGTTCAGCATATGTTCAAAACCAACTCTAGTCTAATCTCGTTTCATCTACACTTCTACTTACTCCCTTCTCTCAACCTATGTTATTTTGAAGCTAATCCATATCATGTCAGTTCATCTATAAAATGTTTCATTTATATTTCTAAAAGATCTTTTAGACTCTTAAAGCTATTACCGCATTACCATTGTCACACCTAAAAAATGGTTATTCCTCGATATCATCTACTAAACGGTCTGTGGTCAGATTTCACTAATTACCTCATAGATGTTTTTTAGTTAATTTTTTTTTAAGCAGGATCTAACCAGATTTCACATAGTGTAAGTGACTAGTATGTCTCAAGTCTCTTTTTATCTATAAGTTTCCGCTACTTCTTTCTGTCTTCTTGTGTCTTCTCTGTTGAAGAAATGGGTCACTTGTCTTGCAGAGTTTCCCACATTCTGGATTTGGCTGATTACATTCCTCAGACCTCAGTACTTCCTGTATGCCAGTACTTGTCCTAGAAGCTGGCAGAGGAAAAGTGATATAAATGGTTTCTTGAGTCTGGGGACCACACCCTTACCATTTGCTTACATGGCCATGTTCTAGGCATGCACAAACAAGCTCATTTAAAGGCTGCAGTGGAGATGGAACCTAAAGCCCCTTCTGCCCAGCCACCCCTCAGCCCATCCTGTAGCATCCCCACAGGAATTTT
Source organism: Macaca nemestrina (assembly GCF_043159975.1). Classification (NCBI taxonomy): domain Eukaryota; kingdom Metazoa; phylum Chordata; class Mammalia; order Primates; family Cercopithecidae; genus Macaca; species Macaca nemestrina. The sequence goes on along the minus strand of NC_092129.1, from coordinate 14,356,538 downwards.
TTTAGAACCTAGCACTCTGCTAAATACAGTTTGAAAGTCTTTGCCCAAATTCCCAGCAAGCCCTCTCATCCCGATGTTTGCTCTTAACCCGTAACCTGGTGGAAGGTAGAAGCAAAATTGGAAGTGAAGGGTTTTCAAAACAGGGATATAAACTTGAGTGAGAGGCTGGGTGAAGATGGATAATTGATGACTCCAAAATCCCTAACGAGATATGTGCACTTCCAGGGACATCACACAGCAGAGTATTGCCAAATTCATCTTAATTTTGTTTTATACTAGAGCCCTTTTATAATTTGTGTTTCCATCACTATTTTAAAAGGGCCTACACGATCTATAATTAACTTTTCATTCACAATCTATTGTATTATTTTGGCCTTTAACCAAAATCAGCTTCTCAAAGCTATGTCCTTACCCAAGAGAAATAGTAGAGTCAATACATGGCATCCTAAAAGCTCTTCACTGCTCCCTGCTTCTCGATCCTGGAAAATCTCCTTTTCCCCAGTGAATGAATAGCCCCAGTCTGGGCATTCCCTGCCCCGAGTGTATCATTATGAATAGCCTTGCAAGTCATTGGTCACCAATGTGTCCACTCCTATCAGCCTGGCCTGAGGTCAGATGGGTAGCAGGGATGGCTGGACACAAGGCTACATCAGCCTGGCCTGAGGTCAGATGGGTAGCAGGGATGGCTGGACACAAAGCTACCTGATGTCTCTGAATCTCTCATCACTTAGATCTGAAAGCAGTAGTCTGCCATCTTCATTTGTATGGAAATAGAAAATGCCTTCTCCTTCCCACTGTGCCAAGAAATGGTGGCAAAGTGATGGTATGGGCCTGGGAAAAGTCAGTTTCCTCTGGGTAGTGGTCTGGACAGTCTTACAGTTTCTCACTTGTTGGGCTAATGAGAGCTGGGCAATGGCCTACAAAGCACCTACTCTGCCTATGATAGAACATGCGCAGTCTCCCAGCAAGGACTGGCTGGGGGTGTACCACTCCTCCATCTTTAGCATGGAAGGGCAAGGGCTTGGTAATGGTCTCAAGGACATGTGGGGGTGGGAGTGAGGAGTTCCTCATCTATACTTTCATCCTCACGTGTCTCTGGAATTGGAAAGGTTGACAGTGGACTCAGTAGTTCTGGTCTGTTTAGCAAGCAGTGTGTCCCTGGGATCTTCCCAGAATTGGCACTAGAGGACTAAGGTATTCCACTTTACATCTGCAATGATGAGACAAACTTAGATGACATAACTGTCTATCTTACACCTCTTCCTATAGATACACCCCTAGGCTCTGGAATGATAATACTAGACATCTCTCAGAGGGTAGAGCCCCAAAATTCATAGCTCAGAACATTTAGGCAGCCCAAATAATGGCCTTTCAAGAGAGAGCTAGATCCATGGAAATTACTTATTCTTCTGCCGCTTCCATCAGTAAAGGGACCAAGTATGAACATCATTCCAATATACATGTACACCAGAAGTTCAGCATTCCTGCAAACAGATGCACGTGGAATGCCTGATAAGCTCTCTGGGCAGTGGCAGTGGCTGTAGGAACAGGAAGGGTTTTGGCAAGCACAGCAAACAGAGTGCCAAGCATCTTTCTGTGATCACTTGTGATAGACAGGTGTTGGGAAGTATTGCCAGCATAGGGAATGGCAGGGAGATATTGTTGCTTTTGCTTACAAGGGAAGGGCATGAACTCTGGAGATAGATGGCCTCTGGAACTGTCCAACTTGGAGGAGTTAGTTGGGCAAGGGTTGAGTTCCATCCGGAGCTAGGCATGCAGTCCCCTTCACTGTAGTGCCCACCATCACAATGTGTCAGACCCGGAGTTAATGCCAGCCATCGTGTACCAGAGGAGATGCTGGTCAAAGTCTTAAAAACCAGTTCAAACATGTTAATCAAGTGAAAGCTAGACTCACAACAAGAGCAGAGATGCCAAACCAAAGAAGGGTGGTGTAGAGCCAGGAAAGCAGAAAGCAGAGAACAAGAAGAGGCAGGCAGAGAAAAGTCTGGCCCCATTCTTGAGACAGTACCGGCAGTGTCTACGTTTTTTCAGGGATGCACTGAGCTCATTTAATGAATCTCCAATAGGATAGATGCCTTGGGGATACCATGCTACGTTTAAGACAATAGCAGGAACACGTAGGTAAGCCAAGTTGGACACTAAGGATTACAGCCAGACAAGAGAGAATCATAATTACAGTTCATATGTCCAAAACCAAGATGACAAGGTCTTTCTTTCTGCCTTTTTAAGTTAAATTAGGTAGGATTGCTTCTCTGGGTAGAGCCCAACACACTGTTAGCAGAAAGTAAAGTGATCAAAAAAGCTTAGGAGAAATTGTGTATGCCTAAGCATTAATTAGGTTTTGAATTAGCATGATGGTTCTTGGGTTCTTGGTCTTCTTCTTCTTTTGAGACTGAGTCTCGCTCTGTCGCCCAGGCTGGAGTGCTGTGACTGGATCTCAGCTCACTGCAAGCTCCGCCTCCCGGGTTTACGCCATTCTCCTGCCTCAGCCTCCCGAGTAGCTGGGACTACAGGCGCCCGCCACCTCGCCCGGCTAGTTTTTTGTATTTTTTAGTAGAGACGGGGTTTCACCGCGTTAGTCAGGATGGTCTCGATCTCCTGACCTCGTGATCCGCCCATCTCGGCCTCCCAAAGTGCTGGGATTACAGGCTTGAGCCACCGCGCCCGGCCCTTTTTTTTTTTTTTTTTTTTTGAGATGGAGTCTCACTCTGTCACCCAGTCTGGAGTGTAGTGGTGCGATCTCGGCTCACTGCAACCTCTGCCTCCCGGGTTCAAGCGATTCTCTTGTCTCAGCCTCCCGAGTAGCTGGGATTACAGGCACCTACCACCACACTCAGCTAATTTTTGTATTTTTTTTTTTAGAGGAGATGGAGTTTCGTCATGTTGGCCAGGCTGGTCTCGAACCCCTGACCTTGTGATCTGCCTTCCTCGGCCTCCCAAAGTGCTGGGATTACAGGCATGAGCCACCACGCCTGGCCTGGTCTTCTTTTTTAAAAATGAAAGATTGCGGCCGGGCGTGGTGGTTCATGCCTGTAATCCCAGCACTTTGGGAGGCGGAGGCGGGTGGATCACGAGGTCAGGACATGGAGACCATCCTGGCCACATGTTGAAACCCTGTCTCTACTGAAAATACAAAAATTAGCCAGGCTTGGTAGTGTGCGCCTGTAGTCCCAGCTACTCTGGAGGCCGAGGCAGGAGAATCACTTGAACTTGGGAAGTGGAAGTTGCAGTGAGCTGAGATCACACCACTGCCCTCCAGCCTGAGTGACAGAACAAGACTCCATCTCTAAATAAATAAATAAATAATAAAAATAAAAGATTGTGATGAGTGTATTCTCAAGTGAGGAATTTTAAGTTTGTTTTACACACATTCATTCACTCATCTATCAACAGATGCTTAGTAACTTTTTTTATTATGCTATTCTAGGCATTGCATTAAGATAGTGGTTCTCAAACTTTTGAGGCACAAGACTCCCTTACACTCATAAGAATTGTTGAGGCTCCATAAGAGGTTGTGCTTACATGGGCTATATGTATTTATACTTCCCATATTAGAAATTAAAACTGAGACTTTAAAAATATTTATCTGTTTAGAAATCATAAAACCATGACTTGTTAACATAAATTGCATATTTTATGAAAGATAATTTTTCAAAACAAAAAATTAGGGAGAAGAGTGGCTTTGCTTTACATTTTCGCAATCTCTTCAATGTCCGATTTAAGAAAAGTTGGATTCTCACACCTGCTTCTGCTCAATCTGTTGCAATATATTGCTTTTGCTGAAGTACATGAAGAAAATGTAGTTTCACACAGATACATACTTGGAAAGGGAGGAGTGTTTTAATAGCCTTTGGAATAATTGTGGATATTCTTGATTCTACATCAAAACCCAACAAGTGGAAGTTTCCTGAAGGTTGGTTGCATTGTGGAATCTGAAACTGTTATCAGTAAACTTTTCAAAACTTGGTTACATTAAAATCCATTGGTCTATCTTGCACTTGGAATGAGCCTATAACCTATGCCTAATTTTTGTGGTACCATGCATTGGTCATTTGGAAAATGTTGGTTCACTGAGTTATACAGATCTTCCAAATGTTGACACATTTTACTATACAGTATCAAAAAATCGCATTTGTTAATGTCACCACCAATCTCACCAAGAAAAGCCCTTTATTAAGCTTATGGTGTTGGATATAAGTTTTTCGAAATTCAGATTTTCACTTGAATGTTATAACTGGCAACAAATGCTATCACTTTTTGTCCTTGAAGTGACAGGGTCATTCCATTCGCTTTTCATAAAATTTCTGCCAAATACCCAAGGCTGAATAAACATAGTTTGTCTGTTGTTCTTCCAGGAAAAGATGTAGAAAAATAAGCTGAAAGTTTTATTTCCCACTGAAGGAATTGAGACTTTATAAATAAGAGAAAAGTTTCTTGAGCAAGACAATAACAGAATTAAAGAAATATATTAAGGAAATTAATATGATGATGGTAAACAGGGTGAATTTCAGTGAGAAGATTGAGATTTCTGGGTGGGGATACAAGCTAATAACTGCACTAAACCAAAATTATATTGGCTGTTTAAAAAAAAAGAAAATTATAGTGTGTCCATGGGTGTTTTATTACTCTCATAACTTACACAAACATTATATACATGTGTTCTACTATACTATGAAATATTAATATGAGAAAGAAAATGATATGGCATGCAACTCCTATAATATACCTTTACCATTTATATGAGTAAACTTTCCTAACATGAGTTAAAGTAATTACTGGCATGAAATTTCCTTCCCTAGGTACCTCATCTGTCTAAAATAAATTGACTTGGAATTTTCAAAAATGTCTCTTTCTAGCCCAGTGATTTCTTTATCATCAGAAAAACATTATTCGTAGTTACACTTCATGTGACAATCACCTTAAGTGTTAATTTAAAATTTTTACAGATGACTTTATGATAAATGATATTTTATAAAGTAGTAAATCCATGCCCTCATATGTTGATAATTTTATAAAATTTTAAAATTATGTTTTACTTTACAGGTTATATTATCACTGAAATACCATCACTTTCACAGGATGCCATGACTACCTTACAGCAAATAGAATTAATTAAAAACTTAAATTTGAAACCTGATATTATAATCAATATAAAGGTAAGGATATTAATTGTTTTGCTAGTAGAGTAAACCATTGTTTTTGATAGTAGTTAAATTCAAGGAATGCTTTAAACATTTTTAAGTAGTTATGGAGATAGTAACTTATGCATCAATCGCAGGAACTGAGTCATACTTTCTCATCGTTCTGTCCTCTTGCTCCTACAGCTCCATCCACATGAGATACCTTCTTGCCTCTTCACCAGGCTTCATCATAGCCATCCTTTGAAAGTCAGTTAAGACATCATCTCTTTAGAACTTTCCCTGACAACTACCCCGCTCCACTATCTCTCTTTCTTTCTCTCCCTTCCATACCTTACTTATCATAAGAGAGTTAAATCTCTCTCTGATGACCATTCGTGGTGCTTTTCCCTCCCTATCATGTTACTCACCTTACTACATTATAATTCTCCATTTTCCTCCTAGTCTCTGTCTTACTTGAAGATAGGAACCATGTCTCGTTCATATAAATATCAACCAGTATACTATGTGGTACCTAGTGGCACCTAGTAAGTTTACTAATAAAATGAAAGAATAGACACATGGCATGAATGTATGAATGTTAAAGAACACTGCTATATTAATTATGAGTTAAGGCTGGGTCCTGTTCCTAATTCTCTCTTTTATTGTTAGAATTTGGTCAATCACATCTAGAAGTCTTGATTTCCTTTTTACAAAGATGACAATAGCTGCCTCATGGGGTTGTGATAACAATTTAGTAAGGTGGTATCTTCTTGTTTATGTCAAAATGAATGATAACCTTTGTATCCATACTTTGCCATATCCATACTATGACAGCTCAAATAAATGAGATGGTTGTCAGCTCAGATGCTGGGACCCAGTGGAGTGTCAGGGTCAGCTGTGTGAGAGAGGTGGCCTTGCAGTTCTGCGTGTGGTGTAATCTGCAGCCCCAGCCACCACTCATGGCCAGGGCTCAGTCACAATTGCGAGTGAACTTGAGAATGTCACACATGTGAATGTGGACATAAAAGAGAGAAAACCACATATAAAACTAAACCACATATAAAAACTAAACTGCGGAAAAGACAGATTCAATAGGAAATTAAGATCTAATTGAGAGAGAGCACACAGATATACAGGCCAGAAGACCCCAAATGGTTACTAAGTTTGGGTCATAAATTTGGTTCTAGGTTTGATGAACTAAAGTAAAAGGGGAAATGTGACCAGTTATAAAATTCACATTGTCCATGAGAAAACAAGTCATTCCTCAGGCAAAACAAGACTGCCATTGTGAATGACAGAAATACCTTAGATGGGTCTTAATATAAGAGACTGCTTAATGTAGTGAATAAAGTCCTTAACCCCATTCATGTTATAAGTGTGATTGTGAAGTGTCCTGTGGCAGTTTCTACAGGGTAAGCAGAGTATCACCAGAGGGCGTAATGTGAGACAGAATTCAGTGCAACACATACTTTTTGGATAGTTTGGCCTTATTGGGGAATAAGCCTGGAATTTCTAGAGCAGAGGCTCTTAGCCCGAGATCCATGAATCCCTAAGCATTCATGCACCTCTTGAAATTATACATAAAACTTTATGCCTCTATGAACTTTTCTGATGCAAAAATCTATGGTTTTCATCATATTCTAAAGGATTCTGTGCTACCAAAAACCTGGTTAAAGTCTAGCAATCTACTAGAGCAGTAGTTATCAGAGAGTGGTCCCAGAGCAACAGCAACCAGAAGCTTGGTAGAAACGCAAATTTTCAGGCCCTGCCCCAGAACTAAGAACCAGAATCTGTCAGATGGAGCCCAGCTATTGGTGTTGCAAAGCCCTCTAGGTGACACTGAGCACTTCTGCTCTGAGGCATATGCTTCAGGCTCACACTTTCATTAGTCACTTCCTGCAAATGAGAACGGGAGACAGCTGAAGGAGATAGTCCTTGTCAAGGTCCTAGAAGGTGGGTATCCTGGGTTGTAAAACAGATGTTTTAAAAAAATTACCTGAGTAGGTTGAAAATTTTTGTGAAAAATTAGGAAGCCTAACAAAAGTCCTACCTCAATAATTACCCATCCCATCTCCACCTAGAGATGGCATGAAGAAATCAGAAAATGAGCAATGAAGGTTCCAACGTTCCTGGCTTCCTTCGTTTCTCAATGTGTGGTACATGAACTGCCGGCATCAGAATCACTGAGGATGCTTGTTGAAGAATCTAAGCCTCACTCCAAACTTAATAAATGACAAGAGGAGCTATGATCGATTTAACAAGCTCCCCAGATAGAGTTACATGCTCATGTATCAGAATCACTGCCTCAGAAAACCATCCAGATTTTATTTTATCCTGAAAAACATTCAGAGCACAATTTACAGCCTCAAACCATCATTATCATTAATAATGCACCATAGACCATGGACTACAATCAGAAGGCCTGGTTCCAAGTTGCAGTTCCTCCATGTGACATTGTGATCTGAGATTGGTCTCTCAGTCTGCCAGAGCTGTACTTCTCTGACCTGCAGAATGGCTTTAATCATAATTTGGATTGCTTATCTTATAGGGTTAGTTGAGAATTCAGTAAAATCGCACATGTGAAAGCAATTTGGAACAAGAAACTTGTAGACTTTGGTTTTGGCTTTTTTACTACCTAGATTCGGTTTTCTCATTTACAAAATATAAATGTTAAACTAGAATAGATGATCTTTCAGGTCCCATTTATGACTGGCATTGTATAAAATACCTCACCCATAAAGCTGTAAGTCATAGTAAATATTACAAATAAACAATATTTTTTATTGGAAATATGTGGCTATTCCCCCCATTTTGTTCCATTCTTAAACTTTTCAAGCTAATCATAGAATTCTGTGTACCTTTGCAGAGTTAACTGATTTTCTATTCCCTTTCTCTACTCTTTCTACTTTTCCAATCCTCTTTCCTCATCTTAAGACTTGTAATACTTTTCCACCTGTATTAATTTTGGACAAATAAAAACATATAGCATAAAATTAGTGTCTGAGCCTCTCTTGGCATGTAATGAAACCTGATGCAAAATGCCAGTCACAACATTGCATTTCCTTAGGTTTTAAGGGAATTTTTTGGTTTATGTACTGTACAGTATATTCAATAAATACACATGGAATTAAAAGCATATTCAAAATGTTTTAAGTGATTTAATAATGTTGTTTCTTAGTGTCCTGACTATGATTTGTGCCAGAGAATTTCTGGGCAAAGACAGCACAATAATACGGGATACATATACAGTAGAGACCAGTGGGATCCTGAAGTCATTGAGAATCAGAGGAAAAAGAAGAAAGAAACCCAAAAGGACAGAAAAGGAGAAGAGGAGGAAGAGGAGGAAGAGCAAGAAGAAGAAGAGGTAATATCTCAATAGATAACTACCATATACTATACTTTTAAAAATTGCTATAATTAAATTAAATGATAGTATAGGTAATAGGAAATAGCAGATGCTACACATTTTCTTTACATTTTTATTGAGTTTGGAGGAAATAAGCAAAAGTCTTTCATGTTTTCAAGGATTATGAGATGATAATCTTGAAGTCAAGTTTAGCCTTCCTGTCAGTGTAGATGTGTCTCTACATTTCTGATGTTCTGACACCCAGTGTGCTTCATTTCATAACAATGGAGTTATTGGTCACCTACTATGTGTCAAGCACTAGGCAAGGTAGAATAAGAAGTTAGAGCATTTCTTAGTCTGTTTTCTGTTACCTACAACAGAATACCTGAAACTGGGTAATTTATAAAGAATGACTTTTTTTTTTTTTAAATTTTAAGCTTCAGGGGGTACATGTTCAGATTTGTTGTATGGATATATTGTGTGATGCTGAGGTCTGGGCTTGCACTGAACCCATCACCAAAATAGGGAACACAGTACACAACAAGGATTTTTTCAACCCTTCCCTTTCTCCCTCCCTTTCCTTTTTTGGAGTCCTCAGTGTCTATTGTTCCCATCTTCATGTCTATGTATACCCTGTGTTTAAGTCCCACTTACATGTGAGAACGTGAAGTATTTGGTTTTCTGTTTCTGATAATGGCCTCCAACTGCATCCATGTTACTGCAAAGGACATGATTTTATTCTTTTTTATGGCTGTGTAGTATTCCATGGTGTATGTGTACCACATTTTCTTTATCCAGTCCTCTACTGATGGGTACCTAGATTGATTCCATGTCTTTGCTGTTGTGAACAGTGTGCGATAAACACGAGAGTGTAAGTGTCTTTTTAGTAGAACAATTTATTTTCCTTTGGGTATATGACCTGTAATGGGATTGCTGAGTTGAATAATTCAGTTTTCAATTATTTGAGAAATCTTCAAACTGCTTTCAACAGGGAATGAACTAATTTACAACTCCACCAACAGTGTTTGAGCATTCCCTTAAGAAAGGGAATTTATTTCTTATAGTTATGGAGGCTGAGAAGTCTACAGTTGAGGAGTCGCATCTGGTGAGGGCCTTCTTGCAGGTGGAGACTCTCTGCAGAGTCCCGAGGTGGTGGCGCATCACATGGTGAGGCGGCTTAGTGTGCTAGCTCAGGTCTCTCTTCCTCTTCATATAAGACCACCAGTCTTACTCGCATAATAACCACTTAATCCATTAACCCATTAATCCATGAATGGATTAATCCTTCATGGGCCCTCATGACTCAGTCACCTTTTAAAGACCTTACCTCTCAATACTGCTACATTGGGGACGGAATTTCAGCATGAGCTTTGAAAGAGACAAACATTTAAACCATATCAGAGTAATAAAGGACTAAATATAATGTGGGGAGCAAAGTAAACCAGGCATCATTCAATTTGTGAAGCTAACACAACCCTGATTTCAAACTCTGACAGAGAATGTGAAAAGAAATATGTAGCCCAATTTCACATGTACACATTTTTATGACAATTCTAAAGTAAATACTACTAAATATAAGCAATAGGGCATCAAAATAATATTTTTGTCTTCTAAGGTTTTGGGCTAAAAGAGAATCTTTTACCATGACTTGACAAGAAAAATTGATATTAAGAAATGTATTAATAGGTGATGGTCTGGATATGACCCACTAGGGTGGGAAGGGCCATAGTTGGCCAATACCTGCCCTAGTGAAATATGCCTGTGATTGATTATTTCTATTAGGGCCTAGATGCTGTGAAGTCAGATGTTAATTTATAGATAGACACATTGCAAATTGTTTCTCCAGTAGAAAAAGATAACCCCCAAAAGTTACAGCTTTATTGTCATATGGGACATTAAGCAGCCTTGTATCTAACTTTGCAATATTATTTCAGAGATTAGAAATACTTTCACCTTGCCATTCTACTGGTCCCCTAATTAATGGGTTAGATAAATCTTTGAAATGGGTATTCAATTTTTTAAAAGTGTTAACATAATAAAGCCCATTTAAAAACATAATCTCACCCATGTAAATAAGGCGTTAGATAGTAACCAGCATGAATTCCAGATTTTTTCAAATAAAGGAAAGCCTCATAGCAAGTAGGAATAAAGTGTGCCACTTTAGCATAAATAAAACATAACATCTGAAATCAAAGCCAATGTAGCCCTCAAATGGTGAGATACAGGGGTCACAACTCACTTAATTTTAGGGGTCAGGTAGGTTATATCCATTGGTGATATCGGCCAGGGATTACATAATTGGGAAGAGGGAGGATTGGGGTAGGCTAACACTGCATTGTGCAGTATGATAGCCACTAGCCTCACATGGCTATTTAAATTGAAATTAATTAAATTACATTAAGTTTAAAATTTAGTTACTCAGTATCTCTAGCCACATTTCAAGTGCTCATTGGCCAAGTATGGCTGTGGACAGTGGAGCTATGGAACGTCTCCATTTCTGCAGAAAGTTTCATGCTCTTCAGAGGACAACTGCCTCTTGGCTCCAGCCCAGCCAACTGTTGCCATGTGGAAATGCTGGCCCATTTTTACCAGGGAGGCCATTTTTTCAAGGGAAGCCAAAAACACATTTTAAAATAGATGGGAGTGGCAATTAGTCTGAAATGTTTACAACACAATGCTGGCCAGTGCTGTGGGAGATGATCAGTTTATATCCTTAGACTAGACTCAGCCTCTGAGGTCTGGTTTGCATGATCTCTGCCTAGTGACACAGCCATGTTCAGAAGTTAGATGAGCAGACCTGCCACCTGCTGAGATCAATGGCCAACATGAAGGTGTATTCATCCTACATACACACAAATCGAAGCACTGTCCTCGAATTGCTACAACAGCATTGTAAATGTTCTCTTGGCTTTTGTTCTCCTCAACCCTCCCTATCCCATTCCACTTGTTACAGAAGCCAGACTCATTTAAAAATGTATATAAATAACCCTCAGTGACTTTCCATTGCCTTTAGATTAAAATCCAAACACCCTCATGTGGCTTACAAAGCCATGAACCCAGCCTCTCTGATCTCAATTCTGCCTACTCATTGTATTCCAGCCACATTAGCCTTCTAGCTAGTCGTCTTCAACTGTGCTAAGCTCATTTCAGCTTCACGCCTTTGCATTTACTGTTTCCTCTCTCCTCTGCCTACAACACTCTTCAATTCATCTTCACATGGCTATTCCTTCTACTCATCCTGGTCTCACCCCAGGTATTACATCCTCAGAGACCCTCCAGCAAGCAACTCTCTAACCTAGCGCTGTGCAATAGAAATGTACTGCTAGCCATAAGTGATTTTAAATGTGCTAGTAGTCATGCTTTTTAAAAGCAAAAAGAAACAAGTGAAAGTCATTTGAATAATGTATTTTATTTAATTGAATATATCCAAAAATTTTATTTCAACTTATAATCAATATAAACAAGTGAAAGCCATTTGAATAATATAGTTTATTTAATTAAATATATCAAAAAATTTTATTTCAACTTATAATCAACATAAACATTCTGAGAATGACATGTTCTATTTTCATCTAAGTTTTTGAAATCTGGTATGTATTTTATATTTACAGCACATTCCAATCGCACTTGCCAAATTTCAAGTGCTCAATGGGGAAATGTGGCTAATAACTTCCATGCTGAATAGCATAAGTCTAGCCCCTTGCTCTGTTTTATTTTCCTCATAGCACTTATCACTTTCTGAAATTATATTACTTTTTTACTTGCTTATTATCTGTCTGCCCCACTGAATGAAAACTCTATGCAGCAGGGACTGTCTCCAGTGCCTGATAGTGGGTACTTAATACAAAGCTGTGTAATCACGAATGAATGAATGCCAGCGTGCTAGCAAAGCCCTCTACTAGGGAGAAAAGAATGGTAGCATCTTTCGGAAAAAATGTGTATTGAGCCACTTTGAAATGTACAACCTTTGGTCCAGTAATTCTACTTGTAGGAATTATTCTAAGGGAAAATATTAGCCATATAAGGATTTATTTACAAAGCTACTTATTGCAATATTATTTGTAATTGTGAAAAGCCTGAAACATTGTTGTCCAACTATAGAGTAATTAAATAATTGTACATTCAAGGAAATTAATATATTATTTGACCATTAAAATAATACTTAAAACAGGTTATAAAATGGCTTATATAGAGAATATGGCTCAAGTAAAATATGTATATGTATACATTGATAAAAATGGGAAAGAATGAATAATTAGCATCATAAATATGATATGGAACACTGTTGCCTCTGCCTTAAAATGTTCTTTCTGTAGAAACTTGTGTGGCAGTTCTCTCTCCCTCATTTCCTTCAGATTTCAACTCAAATTCCATTTCTTCAGATAACCCTTTCATGACCACTTGATGTAAATAGCATCTTCTCCCACCACTCTTCATCCATGCTACCCTGCTTTATTTTTCTTTCTAGTGCTTACCACCACCTAATATGTTATATATTTATTTGTGTACTTGTTTATGCTGCCTTCCTCAACTGCAGTGTGTGTGAGTGCTATGAGCCCAGGGTGTTAGTTGGTTTCGTTCACTGTTCTATCCCAAATCCTTAGAACAGCACCTGATGCATAGAAGACACTCAATAAATACTTGAATGAATGAACTACAAGCTCAGGTGTTCACAGGAAATCTAATTTCTCTATTTTGTCTCTAAAAATCTGATGTTCTTCCCCTGCTTGTCCCTACTTATTGGGGAGCAAACAGACATGAGAAAATATCCAGGTTAATTTAAAGCTTTATTCCATCTGATGAAGACCCCCTAGGAGTCTTCCACACTCTTTTTTTTTTTTTTTTTTTTTTGAGACGGAGTCTCGCTATGTCGCCCAGGGTGGAGTGCGGTGGCCGGATCTCAGCTCACTGCAAGCTCCGCCTCCCGGGTTTTTACGCCATTCTCCTGCCTCAGCCTCCCGAGTAGCCGGGACTACAGGCGCCCACCACCTCGCCCAGCTAGTTTTTTGTATTTTTTAGTAGAGACGGGGTTTCACCGTGTTAGCCAGGATGGTCTCGAACTCCTGACCTCGTGATCCGCCTGTCTCGGCCTCCCAAAGTGCTGGGATTACAGGCTTGAGCCACCGCGCCCGGCCTTCCACACTCTTAAATAAAAATCCTTAATCTCTAATCATCCCCTACCCCTGATTCTGACCCCAAAATGGTATCTAGGTGTAAGGAGTAGGGAATATGGCTTGTAAATTGAATAGTCGTTGACCTAAAGATATTTGAAATCTCTTCTTTTCCATTTAGGCATTTATTGCCGAAATGCAGATGGTGGCTGAAATTCTTCATCATCTAGTTCAGAGGCCTGAAGATTATTTGGAAAACGTTGAAAACATTGTTAAGCTTTATAAGGAAACAATTCTCCAAACTTTAGAAGTAAGAACAAAATATATCACTGAAAATGAATATTGATATTTGTGTTTCATCACTGGTTAAATAGCTTTCACATGTCTTCATCCCCATGTATTATTATCTGTCTGATTCTCCCCTTGAACTTTGTAGAAAGCTGTTAGAAAAAGGCTTCCATCCCAAAGACTGTTTTCTCAGAACAATATTATTTTACTCTTACAAAGCAACTCTGTTACTGCAAAGTGACAAATGAACTGCATTTTTCAAAAGCCAGTGGGGAAATTCCTTTATGGATAGGGGTTGGAAAATTCATGTTAAAAGACTATGTTATAAAAGCATTTTCAATCTGTAAGTTATAGCTTTATCAAAACAAATGTACACTTCAGGTACACCTTTTGTTTTAAAGGTAGAATTTGTGATGCTGATTGGTCTATGGTTATCCCATTATATGTAAACATGGTAAGACCATTATATAATATAATAGGAAGGATTTAATTAAAATAGTATTCTAAAAGTATGATGACTGAGATTACAAGTATGTGAAAAGCATATTTTATATGGTAAAAAGTCCAGGTAAGACTCTACCAAATATAATCATTTGTGTTGGAGATTTAGTCAACAAACATTTATGGAACTTGCACATTTAGCCAGACACTATGCTAAGCAACAGAACTATGAAGACAAATAAGACACAGTCCTCCAATTGCCTGTTCCCATATGATAGAGAAACGAAAGAATGTGTTTCATGTTGTCTCACAATGTTTATATTATTTTAAAGATAAATGAGTGGATCATTCATTCTCAGCATCCATCCCCCAAAATGGGAACCACGCTTAATTGCTTTCATATGTATGACTTCTATTCCTCCCCACCTCTACTGTCGCTGGCTTATAAACGTAGCTTCTGAAGCGTGAAGTACATGACTATCAATAACATCCTTTCTTCCTTCAATAAAAGCATCCTGACTACTCCTTAAGTGGCTGGCACTGGGTATGAAATAAAGCCAAATTAGAATCAGATTCAGAAATTAGAAAATTGTATTTACGGGGGGGAAATGCAGAGGTTATCTTTTTAGTACAAGCACCAGGTTATATTTCCTCACATTGCTGGTGCCCAGTGCAGTGCCCAAAGTCTGGCAAGCAGTAAATGCTTAACAAATGTTGATCAACACAGATGACAAGATACAAAGGAAAAAGAATGATAGCTTCAATTTCATTAAATATACAACTTCCAGAAATTAAATAGATAAAACCACACTCAAACTAAAAGACAATAAACTGGAAAAATATTCACATTAACTATGATGAAAGATTTAAAGCTTTGATATATTAAAAGGTCATAGAAATGATTTTTTAAAAGCCTGTAAGTTCACTCTGTCCTGAGATAAATGGACAACAAATATGAGCAATTAACAAAAATGAAGAGTGATAAGCCTGTAGAAAAAATGTTCAGCTTCACTGACAATAAAGAAATGCTAACCTAAGTAATGAAATATCATTTCCATGATCAAAATTTAAAAGTTGAACAGGTAGTAAAAATTCCTAATGCTAGCAAGGGTATAGTAAAGAACTCTTATACCCCAAATGTGAATTTGTACGGCCATCCTTTGACAGGTTGTCCACAAAAACACCCAGAAGTAGAAAACATCTAGGCCCTGCAGCAAAATGTAGATAAGAATTCATTGCCCTAGTGCAACAAAGCAGAATTTCAAAGCCAAGAACCTAGACTTTAGGCCTAGATGATACTTGCTGAATAGCCAAGCAATTGCCTTATATGTTGAGGGAGGAGAGCCATAAAGGGTAAGACCCTACAATTCTAATCTCCTCTGACCTGGCTGAGATGTTACTTCGCTTTTAGACCAAGGCCACTAAAGTTCAGTGTATCTCCAAGAGATACAAGGAAAGCAAGCAAGAGCAAACTGAGCTGCATCACTTTCTGGTATACATTCTGCCCACTGCTTCAGGGCTAAGCCAACACCACGTCCCCATTTGGGCCTGTTTTTGAACCTGCACTCAGCTCCTGGTGCAGGTATCCATTTCCTTAAGAGTGTTGATACTCTGCAACTTAGTAGTTCACTCTTAAGATTGAATCTAGCTTAAGGAAACAGTAAAAAATATAGAACAGGCTGGGCGCGGTGGTGAAGCCTGTAATCCTAGCTCTTTGGGAGGCCGAGGGGGGTGGATTACCTGAGCTCTGGAGTTTGAGACCAGCCTGGGCAACATGGTGAAACCCCATCTCTACTAAAATCCAAAAAACAGCCGGGCATGATGGTGCACACCTGTAATCGCAGCTACTCGGGAGGCTAAGGCGGGAGAATTGCTTGAACCCAGGAGACAGAGGTTGCAGTAAGCTGAGATTGCGCCTCCAGCCTGGACGACAGAGCAAGACTCTGTCTCAAAAAAGAAAGAGAGAAAGAAAGAAAGAAAGAAATATATATATATATATTTAAATAATATATATATTATTTAAATAATTATTATATATATTATTTAAATATATATATAAATAAAATAAATATAAATAAAAATATGTGTTTTACACATATAAATAAAAATATGTGTAAAACAATGTGATGTGAAGCCTTGTTCAAAACATGATTATTTATGGATAAGTGAATAATGCTGGTATAATCTGTTGTCAGTCTAGAGGAAAACATGTAGAATCTAACCTCGCACAATATTGTGAAAAACAAAATACACTGGATAATTAAAGAGATGATTTGGTTCAAACTTGCAATAAGGAGAATGTTCATTAATAAGGACCTTCTAAAAGAAATGGAAGCGAGCTGGATTTTATGGAAGCAGATAAACAAGGGAGCCATCCTTGAGTCATGAGAAAAGATGGAGACAGACTTTATCTGAGTCCTTGAGGAAGGATGGAGGTGGGTCTTATTTCTCAACCATCCCTACTTTCCAGGAACACAGGGCTCAGAATTCAACACTGTTGATGTACAAAAATAAAATCCAGTAGATATTGGATTTTAATATTAAAAATAAAAACAAATAGTAGAATAAAATTTAGAAGAATATTAATAGAATCTTGAGATAAAGAAAATCTAATTTAGGCTGGATGTAGTGGCTCATGCCTATAATCCCAACACTTGAGAGGCCAAGGCGGGCAGATCGCTTGAGCCCAAGAGTTCAAGACCAGACTGGGCATCATGGCAAAAACCATGGTGAAACCCTGTCTCCACAAGAAAGAAGGAGAGAAAGAGAAAAATAGAGAAAGAGAGAGAGAGAGAGAGAAGAAAATCTAATTTAAACAAGAAAGGAAGTCTACAAGTAATGAAAATATATATTGATTATTAAAATATTTTATCTTGCTGACGATGCCATAAATACATTCAAAAGATAAATCATGGAAAGGTAAAATATTTGCAATCCACATGCCAGATAAGGGTTAAAAACTTTCCATGAGTGTCAGAGAAAAGAAACAATCCGATAGAAAAATGCATAGAGGTTATGATAAGGCAGTTTACAGAGATGCATATCTGAATGCTGAACCTCGCCACAGGAATAAAAAGTAAAATAAACTGATTCCATCTTTTAACTCAATTTGGCAGAAATTTAAAAGCTAAAATAGCCAATGGTGGCAAGAAGAAATGAACCTTCTCATACATTGCTGGTTAGGGCTTTGAATTGCCACCACCTTTGGAAAACCAACTGGCTATACCTACCTATATTAATATTAAAACCTACTTTTGCCAGGCATGGTGGCTCACGCCTGTAATCCCAATACTTAGGGAGGCTGAGATGGGTGGATCACCTGAAGTCAGGAGTTCGAGACCAGCCTGGCCAACATGGTGAAACCTCCTCTCTACTAAAAATACAAAAATCAGCCGGGCCTGGTGGTGGGTGCCTATAATCCCAGCTACTCGGGAGGCTGAGGCAGGAGACTCGCTTGAGCCAGGGGGGCAGAGGTTGCAGTGAGCCAAGATCGCGCCACTGCAGTCCAGCCTGGGCAACAGTGAAACTCCATGTCAAAAAAAAATAAAATAAAATAAAATAAAACCCTACTTTTAAAAATCTGGCCCATATATCCAATATATGAGGATATACCAAAGGATGCATGTTCTCTGTTACTGAACATTTATATGTGTGCGTATATTTATATCAGTGAGGTGAATGCTTATGTAAAGAAACCCACCAGGTTGGGCAGGCAGCATGGAGGAGTAGGGAGAAGTTGTGTTAACTGTTTCTATGTACTTTTTTGCATTCCTTCACTGGTTACAGTTAGTACAAGTTATTTTGGTAATTATTAAAGAAGAAAGTAATTTTTAAAACTTCCATAAAAAGAAATGCTTGAAAATAACTAATAAAGTATTATAACATACCTAAATGTCAAACAGCAGAGGAATATTAAATAGTGCTATATCCACAGTACATAATCTTATAAAACCACTAAAATGTTACATTGACAGTGATCTTATAAAAAGTATAGGGGAAGGTTAGTTATAATGTTAAGTGAAAAAGTAAGCTCCATTATGAATTTGAACTTGCAAAACAATTTTTCATGGCATGAAAGATGGGAGGAAAACAGTAATAGTAGTTACCTTTGGGGGCTGGATGAGAGATCAATTTCTACTTTTCTGGGTTTAAAAAAAAATTCCATAAGAAAAAAAGTGTCTTAAAATAATAAAAATACGTTGCATCTTTTTTTTTTCTGGCTTGAAATTCTTTTTTTTTTTTAAATTATACTTTAAGTTCTAGGGTACTTAAAGTACCCTAGAGGCAGCTCTTTAGTGGACACTGAAGAAGCCAAAACAAAGTCAGAAAATGTCCACAATCAAGCTGCTAAAGTTGATAAAGATGGTAACAAAGTGAATTGCTAATCCCACGTTTGTGGATCTCATTTTCATTTGTTTCATATTTGATTATGTTTATATTTATGCTTAAAATTACCCCCAAAATTGGAAACTTCAGGAGGAAAAAAGCTAAATTTTTCCTTGTGGATGTAACCTGAACAACTATAGAAAAGAAGTCAATTTACTAGAATAAAGAAGAAAACATATAAATGGGGAGTCAGATACAATTAGAGCCCAAAGAAAAATGTTTGAATGTTTCCAATGTTATCATTATCATATCATAAATTCTTTTTTCTTTTTTATTTTTTATTATACTTCTAAGTTCTAGGGTACATGTGCACAACATGCAGGTTTGTTACATATGTATACATGTGCCATGTTGGTGTGCTGCACCCATTAACTCGTCATTTACATTAGGTATTTCTCTTAATGCTATCCCTCCCCCAGACCCCACCCCACAACAGCCCGGTGTGTAATGTTCCCCGGCCTGCATCCAAGTGTTCTCATTGTTCAATTCCCACCTATGAGTGAGAACATGCGGTGTTTGTTTTCTGTCCTTGCCATGGTTTGCTCAGAATGATGGTTTCCAGCTTCGTCCATGTCCCTACAAAGGACACGAACTCATCTTTTTTTATGGCTGCATAGTATTCCATGGTGTATATATGCCACATTTTCTTAATCCAGTCTATCATTGATGGACATTTGGGTTGGTTCCAAGTCTTTGCTATTGTGAGTAGTGCCGCAATAAACATACGTGTGCATGTGTCTTTATAGCAGCATGATTTATAATCCTTTGGGTATATACCCAGTAATGGGATCGCTGGGTCAAATGGTACTTCTAGTTCTAGATCCTTGAGGAATCGCCACACTGTCTTCCACAATGGTTGAACTAGTTTACACTCCCACCAACAGTGTAAAACTGTTCCTATTTCTCCACATCCTCTCCAGCATCTGTTGTTCCCTGACTTTTTAATGATCTCCATTCTAACTGGTGTGGTATCTCATTGTGGTTTTGATTTGCATTTCTCTGATGGCCAGTGATGATGAGCATTTTTTCACGTGTCTGTTGGCTGCATAAATGTCTTCTTTTGAGAAGTGTCTGTTCATCTCCTTTGCCCACTTTTTGATGGGGTTGTTTTTTTCTTGTAAATTTGTTTAAGTTCTTTGTAGATTCTGGATATTAGCCCTTTGTCAGATGTGAAGATTGCAAAATTTTTCTCCCATTCTGTAGGTTGCCTGTTCACTCTGATGGTAGTTTCTTCTGCTGTGCAGAAGCTCTTTAGTTTAATTAGATCCCATTTGTTTATTTTGGCTTCCATTGCCATTGCTTTTGGTGTTTTAGTCATGCAGTCCTTGCCCATGCCTATGTCCTGAATGGTATTGCCTAGGTTTGCTTCTAAGGTTTTTATGGTTTTAGGTCTAACATGTAAGTCTTTAATCCATTTTGAATTAATTTTTGTATAAGGTGTAAGGAAGGGATCCAGTTTAAGCTTTCTACATATGGCTAGTCAGTCTTCCCAGCACTATTTATTAAATAGGAAATCCTTTCCCCATTTCTTGTTTTTGTCAGGTTTGTCAAAGATCAGATGGTTGTAGATGTGTGGTGTTATTTCTGAGGCCTCTGTTCTGATCCATTGGTCTGTATCTCTGTTTGGGTACCAGTACCATGCTGTTTTGGTTACTATAGCCTTGTAGTATAGTTTGAAGTCAGGTAGCGTGATGTCTCCAGCTTTGTTCTTTTTGCTTAGGATTGCCTCGGCAATGCGGACTCTTTTTTGGTTCCATATGAACTTTAAAGTAGCTTTTTCTGATTCTGTGAAGAAAGTCATTGGTAGCTTGATGGGGATGGCATTGAATCCATAAACTACCTTGGGCAGTATGGCCATTTTCATGATATTGATTCTTTCTATCCATAAGCATGGAATGTTCTTCCATTTGTTTGTGTCCTCTTTTATTTCGTTGAGCAGTGGTTTTTAGTTCTCCTTGAAGAGGTCCTTCACATCCCTTGTAAATTGGATTCCTAAGTATTTTATTCTCTTTGAAGCAATTGTGAATGGGAGTTCACTCATGATTTGGCTCTCTGTTTGTCTGTTATTGGTGTATAGGAATGCTTGTGGGTTTTGCACCTTGATTTTGAATCCTGAGGCTTTGCTGAAGTTGCTTATCAGCTTAAGGAGATTTTGCACTGAGATAATGGGATTTTCTAAATATACAATCATGTCATCTGCAAACAGGGACAATTTTACTTCCTCTTTTCCTAATTGAATACCCTTTATTTCTTTCTCCTGCCTGATTGCCCTGGCCAGAACTTCCAACACTATGTTGAATAGGAGTGGTGAGAGAGAGTATTCTTGTCTTGTGCCAGTTTTCAAAAGGAATGCTTCCAGTTTTTGCCCATTCAGTATATTGGCTGTGGGTTTGTCATAAATAGCTCTTATTATTTTGAGATACATTCCATCAATACCTCGTTTATTGAGAGTTTTTAGCCTGAAGGACTGTTGTATTTTGTTGAAGGCCTTTTCTGCATCTATTGAGATAATCATGTGATTTTTTGTCTTTGGTTCTGTTTATGTGATGGATTACATTTATTGATTTGCGTATGTTGTATCAGCCTTGCATCCCACGGATGAAGCCAACTTAATCGTGGTGGATAGCCTTTTTCATATGCTGCTGGATTCGGTTTGCCAGTATTTTATTGAGGATTTTTGCATCGATGTTCATCAAGGATATTGGTCTAAACTTCTCTTTTTTTGTTGTGTCTCTGCCAGGCTTTGGTATCAGGATGATGCTGGCCTTATAAAATGAGTTAAGGAGGATTCCCTCTTTTTCTATTCATTGGAATAGTTTCAGAAGGAATGGTACCAGCTCCTCTTTGTACCTTTGTTAGAATTTGGCTGTGAATCCGTCTGGTCCTGGACTTTTTTTGGTTGGTAGGCTATTAATTATTGCCTCAATTTCAGAGTCTGTTATTGGTCTATTCAGAAATTCAGCTTCTTCCTGGTTTAGTCTTGGGAGGGTGTATGTGTCCAGGAATGTATCCATTTCTTCTAAATTTTCTAGCTTATCTGCGTAGAGGTGTTTATAGTATTCTCTGATGGTAGTTTGTATTTCTGTGGGATCGGTGGTGATGTGCCCTTTATCATTTTTTATTGCATCTATTTGATTCTTCTCTCTTTTATTCTTTATTAGTCTGGCTAGCAGACTATCTGTTTTGTTGATCTTTTCTAAAAACCAGCTCCTGGATTCACTGATTTTTTTTTCAAGAGTTTTTTGTATCTCTATCTCTTTCAGTTCTGCTCTGATCTTAGTTATTTTTTGCCTTCTGCTAGCTTTTGAATTTGTTTGCTATTGCTTCTCTAGTTCTTTTTATTGTGATGTTAGGGTGTCAATTTTAGGTATTTCCTGCTTTATCTTGTGGGCATTTAGTGCTATAAATTTCCCTCTACACACTGCTTTAAATGTGTCCCAGAGATTCTGGTATGTTGTGTCTTTGTTCTCATTGGTTTCAAAGAACAGCTTTATTTCTGCCTTCATTTCGTTATTTACCCAGTAGTCGTTCAGAAGCAGGTTGTTCAGTTTCCATGTAGTTGTGTGGTTTTGAGTGAGTTTCTTAATCCTGAGTTCTAATTTGATTGCACTGTGGTCTGAGAGACAGTTTGCTGTGATTTCTGTTCTTTTACATTTGTTGAGGAGTGCTTTACTTCCAACTATGTGGTCAAGTTTGGAATAAGTGCGATGTGGTGCTGAGAAGAATGTATATTCTGTTGATTTGGGGTGAAGAGTTCTGTAGATGTCTATTAGGTCCACTTGGTGCAGAGCTGAGTTCAAGTTCTGGATATCCTTGTTAACCTTCTGTCTCATTGATCTGTCTAATGTTGACAGTGGGGTGTTAAAGTCTCCCATTATTATTGTGTGGGAATCTAAGTCTCTTTGTAGGTCTCTAAGGACTTGCTTTATGAATCTGGGTGCTCCTGTATTGGGTGCATATATATTTAGGATAGTTAGCTCTTCTTGTTGAATTGATCCCTTTACCATTATGTAATGGCCTTCTTTGTCTCTTTTGATCTTTGTTGGTTTAAAGTCTGTTTTATTAGAGACTAGGATTGCAATCCCTGCTATTTTGTTGTTGTTGTTTTCCATTTGCTTGGTAGATCTTCCTCCATACCTTTATTTTGAGCCTATGTCTGTCTCTGCACGTGAGATGGGTCTCCTGAATACAGGACACTGATGGGTCTTGACTCTTTATCCAATTTGCCAGTCTGTGTTCTTTTAATTGGGGCATTTAGCCCATTTACATTTAAAGTTAATATTGTTATGTGTGAACTTGATCCTGTCATTATGATGTTAGCTGGTTATTTTGCTCGTTAGTTGATGCAGTTTCTTCCTAGCCTCGATGGTCCTTACATTTTGGCATGTTTTTGCAATGGCTGGTACCGGTTGTTCCTTTCCATGTTTAGTGCTTCCTTCAGGGTCTCTTGTAAGGCAGGCCTGGTGGTGACCAAATCTCTCAGCATTTGCTTGTCTGTAAAGGATTTTATTTCTCCTTCACTTATGAAGCTTAGTTTGGCTGGATATGAAATTCTGGGCTGAAAATTATTTTCTTTAAGAATGTTGAATATTGGCCCCCACTCTCTTCTGGCTTTTAGAGTTTCTGCTGAGAGATCTGCTGTTAGTCCGATGGGCTTCCCTTTGTGGGTAACCCAACATTTCTCTCTGGCTGCCCTTAACATTTTTTTCCTTCATTTCAACCTTGGTGAATCTGACAATTATGTATCTTGGGGTTGCTCTTCTCGAGGAGTATCTTTGTGGCATTCTCTGTATTTCCTGAATTTGAATGTTAGCCTGCCTTGCTAGGTTGGGGAAGTTCTCCTGGATAATATCCTGAAGAGTGTTTTCCAACTTGGTTCCATTCACCCTGTCACTTTCAGGTATACCAGTCAAACTTAGATTTGGTCTTTTCACATAGTCCCATATTTCTTGGAGGCTTTGGTGATTTCTTTTTATTCTTTTTTTCCCCTAAACTTCTCTTCTTGCTTCATTTCATTCATTTGATCTTCAATCACTGATACCCTTTCTTCCACTTGACTAAATCGGCTAATGAAGCTTGTGCATGCGTCATGTAGTTCTCGTGCCATGGTTTTCAGCTCCATCAGGTCATTTAAGGTCTTCTCTATGCTGTTTATTCTAGTTAGCCATTCATCTAATCTTTTTTCAAGGTTTTTAGCCTCTTTGCAATGGGTTCGAACATCCTCCTTTAGCTTGGAGAAGTTTGTTATTAACGACCTTCTGAAGCCTACTTCTGTCAACTCGTCAAAGTCATTCTCTGTCCAGCTTTGTTCCGTTGCTGGTGAGGAGCTGCAATCCTCTGGAGAAGAGGTGCTCTGGTTTTTAGAATTTTCAGCTTTTCTTCTCTGTTTTCTCCCCATCTTTGTGGTTTTATCTACCTTTGGTCTTTGATGATGGTGACATACAGATGGGGTTTTGGTGTGGATGTCCTTTCTGTTGATGTTGATGCTACTCCTTTCTCTTTGTTAGTTTTCCTTCTAACAGTCAGGATCCTCAGCTGCAGGTCTGTTGGAGTTTGCTGGAGGTCCATTCCATACCCTATTTGCCTGAGTATCACCAGTGGAGGCTGCAGAACAGCAAATATTGCAGAACACCAAACGTTGCTGCCTGATCCTTCCTCTGGAAGCTTTGTCTCAGAGGGGCACCTGGCTGTATGAGGTGTCAGTCGGCCCCTACTGGGAGGTGTCTCCAAGTTAGGCTACTCGGGGGTCAGGGACCCACTTGAGGAGGCAGTCTGTTCGTTCTCAGAGCTCAAACTCTGTGCTGGGAGAACCACTGCTCTCTTCAAAGCTCTCAGACAGGGACGTTTAAGTCTGCAGAAGTTTCTGCTGCCTTTTGTTCAGCTATGCCCTGCCCTCAGAGATGGAGTTTACAGAGGCAGGCAGGCCTCCTTGAGCTGCGGTGGGCTCCACCCAGTTCAAGCTTCCTGGCTGCTTTGTTTACCTAGTCAAGCCTCAGCAATGGCAGATGCCCCTCCCCCAGCCTGGCTGCTGCGTCGCAGTTTGATCTTGGACTGCTGCACTAGTAGTGAGCAAGGCTCCATGGGCATGGGACCCACTGAGCCAGGCGTGAGATGTAATCTCCTGGTATGCTATTTGCTAAGACTGTTGGAAAAGCATAGTATTAGGGCAGGAGTGTCCCGATTTTCCAGGTACCCTTGGAAACAGCTTCCTTTGGCTAGGAAAGGGAAATTCCCTGACCCCTTGCACTTCCAGGGTAAGGTGATTCCCTGCCCTGCTTCGGCTCACCCTCTGTGGGCTGCACCCACTGTCCAACCAGTCCCAATGAGAGGAACCAGTTACCTCAGTTGGAAATGCAGAAATCACCCTCTTCTGCATCAATCATGCTGGGAGCTGTAGACTGGAGCTGTTCCTATTCGGCCATCTTGGAATGATCAAAATACGTTGTGTCTTCTAAATGATGCTAGTATCTATGTGAAGAAAGTCTGTGACTTAAATTTTAATCAGATGCTTCCATGGTTTGGAAACCAAATAGCAAAGCTATGAACATATGCAGATAGATGCCCCAAAACATTTTGTATTGGAAAAAACATTAAGGCATCAATGTAGAGAAAAAAGATTTTTTTAACAGGAAAATAAAATTCATGGAGAGAAGATTACTCTGAGCTTTTTCAAAAGATCTCTTGAGCATTGAAAATAACATACATTATAACATTTATAAGGCAAACAATTTACTTTAAATATTTCTGCATAGTGTATTAAGATTCTGATCTTGTATTCCATTTTTCCAGTGATCCTGTATTGTAAAGTTTCTTTTCTATTAACTGCAGGAAGTAATGGCTGAACACAATCCCCAGTATCTCATTGAGCTAAATGGAAATAGACCACCAGAGGAGCTCTTTATGGTGAGTGCAGTGTTCAGCAGGAATGCTTCACAGTGTGGAAAATTTAAAAGCTATTGACAGTATTGTACTTCTTTTAGTAAACAGAAGTATGTTTATATTTAAGCACCATTTATCTTTGAACAATTTGTCTTGACACTTAAAATTTTGATGTTCTGTTTATTCATCTGTCCATTTAAAAATCAAAACTACATTTGAATTTAAAATCTCTGTCAAAAGGTGCCTCACACAGGAGAATGGCGTGAACCCGGGAGGCGGGGCTTGCAGTGAGCTGAGATCCGGCCATTGCACTCCAGCCTGGGCAACAGAGCTAGACTCCGTCTCAAAAAAAAAAAAAAAAAAAAGGTGCCTCACAGAAAAGTAAAAGCAATGGTAACCAAAAGCACACGAGAAGATGCTGAACATCATTAGTCATTAGGGAAAGGCAGGTCAAAACCATAATGGGGAACCCCTTTTACCTTCTAGGATGACCAAAGTAAAAACCAACAAACAAACACAAAACAGAAAATAAAAAGTGTTGGTGAGGATGCAGAGAAATTGGAACCCAAAAATGTTTTACAAAAATAATTCAATAATACAAAAATGTAGTCATTATTTCTTAAATGTCAAATAAGTGTCTGGCATTATAATGGGCTCTAGGGATAAAGATAGGAAGGAGGCAGAAGGGTTCACACGTCTCTCTGCTCATGCAGTATCCAATATGTTGGGGAAAATAAATCTCTAGAGAGCAGTTTTGTTACAGTCGGGGATACACATGCATGGTATTATAGGAGTTCATGGCATAAAGACAAAACCTAGTCTAGTAAGGAGGACCACCAGTCTGAAACTATGTTTAAATAGAAACGTAAAGGACTAGTAAGAACTAGACCTTGAAGACAAGGGTAGGTGAGGGAAGTGGGACAGTGTTCTATGCTGAGGGAAGAGTCTGTGTGAAGGCCCCAGAGGCCAGAAAGAGCATAGTGAGTTGCAAGAACTCATGTAGGACTGGAACATAGGAGGATTGGGTAGGAGGGGTAGAATAGAGCCACGACTAGAAATTAGAAGGGATTGCACCAAGAAAGACCTTGTAAACTGTAGTTAGGAGTTCAGACCTCAACATGAGGGAATAGGCAGCCAGGAAAAGGTTTTAAGCCATAAAGTACAAATGATCTTATTTCTGTTTGAGAAAGATCACTCCATTCCACGTGAGGATAAAACAAAAGGAGAATCAAATCGGTGGTAGGAAAACTAGTTTTGGCTTTTGCCATCAATCAGGTATGAGATAGTGGCCTAACCTAGGGTAGTGACCACAGGAATGGACAGAAAAGGACAGATCTGAGAGACATTTAAGAAATCTACTTGACAGGACTTGATGAACAACTTAATATGGGAATTAAGGGAGAGAGAAAAGTCAAAGATAATGCCCAGATTTCTGGCTTGATCCGATTGGTGGCAACACGGTAACAGTGCATGCTAGTGGTGGAGCCAGCTCAGGGAGAAGCTCCTCACTTGAGACATGCTCTTGCCAAGATCACCTGTGATCTCATGACCAAAGCTACTGCTCATTTTTCAGTCTTCATCTAATTCAATCTTTAATAGAAGCAGCATTTGACACAACAGATCACGTCTTTTTTTCTGCACCCTTCTTTCCTTGGCTTCTTGGGCCCCACACCACAATATTTCCATTACACCTCACTGCACACTCCAATTCTTTAACCTGCAGTGTTGCAGGACCCCAGAATTCACAAGGCGTGAGCTCTTCTCTGTTTACCCTCACTTGTTAAGAGACTTCATTCAGTCAGTAGCTTTAGATATCATCTCACCACTGACATCTCTTAAATTCATGATACTATATCAGATCTTTCCCCTGAATTCCATACTTGTATACTTAATGGCTGCTCAACTGCTGTTTTTCCAATTGGATGTCTACTAGTTATTTTGGATTTAAGTGTGCAAAATAGAACTTCACCACCACCACCCTACCCCCAATGTGCTTCTCCCACCATTCTCCTTTTTCAGTAAATGCAAAAACCACCCAGCCAGTTGCTTTCCTTGACTTTTTTTTCTCACATCCCACATCCCATTCACCAGCATATACAGCAGGCTTCTCCTTCAAAATATGGCCAGAATTCTACCACTTTTTACTACCTGGGACACACTTTCCTCAAGGTAGAGGGCAGAAGCTCCAAGGCGTCTGACTGGAACTTGCCAAGCTTGTGAAGGCTCCCATGGGAGCTGGTACTCTGCACTTCCACCCATGTTCCATTGGCAGAGCAGGCTACATGGAGAAGCTCACCATTAGTGGAATAAGGAAGTGTACTCCACCCAGAATGAATTAGGGAATTAACCAGTGAAGGTTGCATTGTAACACAATCTATCACAGGCTACCACACACCATCAGAATTTGGGCTATCTCACTATCTCCCATCTCATGATCTATGTGCTGGCCTCTTTTATTTTTCCAGATTCTTCCACGTAGTGTCTGCATTAATTTCCTGGGGTTGCCATATCAAAGTACCACAAACTGGTGGCTTAAAACGACAGAAATGTATTCTCTCACAGTTCTGGAGGCTAAAAGTCCAAAATCAAAGTGTTGGCAGTGCCATGCTCCTTCCAAAGGCTCTTGGGGAGACTCTATTTTTGTTTCTTCCAGCTTCTGGTAGCTACCGGCATTTCTTGACTTATGGCAGCATAACTCCAATATCTGCCTCCATCTTCATATGGCAATCATCCCTTTGCCTGAAGAGGTCCCAGATACCAAGACCTCTAAGAACATGAATATCTGGGGACCAGAGGGCAGACTGTTATCAGTTGAAATGTGTCCCTCAAAAACATATGTTGAAACCCTGAAGTCCAATACCTGTGAATGTGACCTTATTTGGAAATAAGGTCTTTGCCTATAGATTAGGAGAAGAGACTCAGACACACAGGGAGAAGATGGCTCTGTGACAACAGAGGCAGAGATTGGAGTGATGCATATACAAGCCAAGACATACCAAGGATTGTCAGCAAACAGCCAGAGGCCAGATGAAGCAAGCAAAGATTCAACCCAGAGTCAGGGGGAGCATGGGCTTGACTCATAAGCCCATCACTGTTTCAGAATATTTGAGATATTCAGATGCCAATGTAGTTAAATATCTATTCTTTAAATCTAGATTGTTATGAGTCGACTTAAATATCTGAACCTAAAAAGAGCAGCTGTTATAACCAAACTTCAGGGTGCAGAGGAAGAAATTAATGACACAATGGAAAATGTAAGTTATATGGAACTGTTTGAAAGTCTAGTTTTCAATGTATGTTGTGGGCAGGGTGCAGTGGCTCACACCTGTAATCCCATGGGAGGATCGCTGGAGCCCAGGAGTCTGAGACCAGCCTGGACAACCTAGTGAGCAACCATCCTTAAAAAAAAAAAGAAAGAAAGAAAGAAAGAAAAAGAAAAGAAAGAAAAGAAAAGATTAGCCAGGTGTGGTGGTATGCACCTGTAGTCTCAGCTACCCAGGAGCTAAGATGGGAGGATTGCTTGAGCCCAGGAGGTTAAGGCTACAGTGAGCCATGATCATGCCATTGCACTCCAGCCTGAGCACCAGAGCCAGATACTATCTCAAAAAATATATATATATAAAATATATATTCATATATTTATTCATAAATATTTATTCATCTATGTAAATATATTCATCTATGTAAATATATATTCATTCATATATTCATATATACATAAATATATATTCATATATATTCATATATACATAAATATATATATTTATTCATATATATGTATGTTGTGGCCTTAATTTGTATTCTTTTATAAAAATGGATTTGATTTCTTGGAAGAAGCTGTAATATTAGCACAATATCCTTTTAGACATTAGACACAACACAAATTTTGAAACAAAGAAAATCATAACGATTAAACATAGGAACAATGAAAAAGAAAGAAATCCAAGTTCAGTTTAAAAGTTTGCAGCACCAAAGAATGTGAAGACATAAAAGTTCTTAACTCTATTTCTTTAATCATTCAACCAAATTTTTTTAAGTAACTAATGTGTTCCTGACACTGATGTGCTACGTATGTAGCACATTTTGCCAATTGCCAAAAGTGCCACAGGGAGTTTTAATTGGAGGATTTGATCTATTCTGAGAAGTTCAGTTTCACCTATATGAGTAGAAATTATTTTTAAAAAACGGATACCAGGGCTGGGCACAATGGCTCATGCCTATAATGCCAGCACTTTGGGAGGCTGAAATGGAAGGATCGCTTGAGCCCAGGAGTTTGAGACCAGCCTGGGACATAGCAAGACTCTGGTCCTACAAAAAATTTAAAAAAACTTGGGGCGGGGTTCCAAGATGGCCGAATAGAAACAGCTCCAGTCTGCAGCTCCCAAGAAGATGGGTGATTTCTGCATTTCCAACTGAGGTACCTGGTTCATCTCACTGGGACTGGTTAGACAGCAGGTGCAGCCCACAGAGGGTGAGCCAAAGCAGGGCAGGGTGTCGCTTCACCCGGGAAGCACAAGGGTCAGGGGATTTCCCTTTCCTAGCCAAGGGAAGCTGTGACAGACTGTACCTGGGAAAAACGGGACACTCCCCCGGGAAATACTGTGCTTTTCCAACAGTCTTAGCAAACGGCAGACCAGGAGTTACTATTCCGCGCCTATCTCAGCAGGTCCCATGCCTATGGAGCCTTGCTCACTGCTAGCGCAGCAGTCTGACATTGAATTATGAGGCAACACAGTTTTGGTTCATATGGAACCAAAGAAGAGCCCGCATTGCCAAGGCAATCCTAAGCAAAAAGAACAAAGCTGGAGACATCACACTACCTGACTTCAAACGATACTACAAGGACACAGTAACCAAAACAGCATGGTACTGGTACCCAAACAGAGATATAGACCAATGGATCAGAACAGAGGCCTCAGAAATAACACCACACATCTACAACCATCTGATCTTTGACAAACCTGACAAAAACAAGAAATGGGGAAAGGATTCCCTATTTAATAAATGGTGCTGGGAAGACTGGCTAGCCATATGTAGAAAGCTTAAACTGGATCCCTTCCTTACACCTTATACAAAAATTAATTCAAGATGGATTGCAGACTTACATGTTAGACCTAAAACCATAAAAACCCTAGAAGCAAACCTAGGCAATACCATTCAGGACATAGGCAAGGGCAAGGACTTCACGACTAAAACACCAAAAGCAGTGGCAACACAAGCCAAAATAGACAAATGGGATGTAATAAAAGAGCTTCTGCACAGCAGAAGAAACTACCATCAGAGTGAACAGGTAACCTACAGAATGGGAGAAAAGTATTGCAATCTTCACATCTGACAAAGGGCTAATATCCAGAATCTACAAAGAACTTAAACAAATTTACAAGAAAAAAACAACCCTATTAAAAAGTGGGCAAAGGAGATGAACAGACACTTCTCAAAAGAAGACATTTTTGCAGCCAACAGATACATGAAAAAATGCTCATCATCACTGGTCATCAGAGAAATGCAAATCAAAACCACAATGAGATACCACACCAGTTAGAATGGCAATCATTAAAAAGTCAGGAAACAAGAGGTGTTGGAGAGGATGTGGAGAAATAGGAACAGTTTTACACTGTTGGTGGGAGTGTAAACTAGTTCAACCATTATGGAAGACAGTGTGGCAATTCCTCAAGGATCTAGAACTAGAAGTACGTTTGACCCAGCGATCCCATTACTGGGTATATACCCAAAGGATTATAAATTAGGCTGCTGTAAAGACACATGCACACGTATGTTTATTGTGGCACTATTCACAACCGCAAAGACTTGGAACCAACCCAAATGTCCATCGATGATAGACCAGATTAAGAAAATGTGGCACATATACACCATGAAATACTATGCAGCCATAAAAAAGGATGAGTTCATGTCCTTCGTAGGGACATGGATGCAGCTGGAAACCATCATTCTGAGCAAACTATGGCAAGGACAGAAAACAAACACCTCATGTTCTCACTCATAGATGGGAATTGAACAATGAGAACACTTAGACCCAGGGCACACACCGGGGCCTGTCATGGGGTGTGGGGCTGGAGGAGGGATAGCGTTAGGAGAAATACCTAATGTAAATGACGAGTTGATGGGTGCATCAAACCACCATGGCACATGTATACATGTGTAATAAACCTGCATGTTGTGCACATGTACCCTAAAACTTAAAAGTATAATAAAAAATAAAAAATAATTAGCCAGGCATGATAGCACATGCCCATAATCCCAGCTATTTGAGAGGCTGAGGTGGGGGGATCAACTGAGCCTAGAGGTTAAGGCTGCAGTGAACCATGATTGTGCCACTGCACTCCAGTCTACGTGATAGGGCAAGACCCTGTCTCAAAAATAAAAATAAAATAAAAACCAAAACATATGCCATGATCATAAATGGATATAATTCAAATTTTAAATCTTTGAAGAAAGAGGTCATTCTGTTATCCCGTATCATAACAAGATCTCAGTGGGTCCACATAACTGGAATACAAGCTGGGACCTCTGCAATATGAACTGGTGCTGAAGAGGAAGAAAAGTGAGCTTGGTCAGAACAGAGGCTGGGAAAAATAAACTGGGTACTGAGGCCTCCTGATCTAGATCGTCACTGAAGGAAAGAGAAAAAGTATCTATAAAACCTGCACAAAATTTCTGGCCAGAAAGTTTGTCCTTAGAAAGCATTGCATGCATGGGGCATAGGTGTAAGGTTGTAGTTCATAAGCTGTATGACTAACTAGGTGGACCTGCCTCCTTTTTCATAAAAGGGACGAAGATATGGCTGTGTACGCTGGAGTCATTATTCATATCCCTTAAGTAGCATTTCTACCTGGCAGTCAAGCCCACCTCAAAAGAATCACCTGGGAAGCTTACTACAAATACAAATCCTGAGGCCCGAATCCCAGGCTAATTGAACCGGACTGTCTGGAGATGGAACCTGAAAATGTATTTTTACAAAATCTAGAACAATACCCACTTAAGTCTGAGAACCCCTACTTTAATTCTTGAGACACCAGAGGAGCCTGGTTAATTAAAGTTGATTGATCTACAAGTTCCTATGTTTTTAAAGGACTTTAGATGAATAATCTTCAGCTAAAGGCATGTGATTTTTAGAGAATCAATATAGTAGGAATATTTAAAGCAGTGATTCCCAGCCCTGACTGCAAAATGGGGTCATCTAGGAAGCTTTTTAAACATAACGACGCCGAGGCCAGTTAAAACAGAATTTCTAAGGTAAGGCTCTGTCATTAAGTGAAACAACAAAATAGGATATGACATCAAAGGCACAGACTACAAAAGAAAAAATACCAAGAAACTTTTCTGCATCAACACTATGAGTAGAGGCCGGGTGCAGTGGCTCATGCCTATAATCCCAGTACTATGGGAAGCTGAGGCAGGCAGATCACTTGAGGCCAGGGGTTTGAGACCAGCCTGGCCAACATGGTGAAACCCCATCTCTACAAAAAAAGGAAAACACATCAATCAATAGAGTAAAAAGACAACCCACAGAAAGGAGAAGAATATTTGAAAATCATATATCTGATAGGGATTAGTATGCAGAATATGGAAAGAACAACTACAACTCCACAACAATAAAAAAAATCCGGTTCAAAAATGGGCAAAGGATTTGAATAGACATTTCTCTAAAGAAGATATATAAATGGCCAATAAGTACATTAAAAGATGCTCAATATCACTAGCCATTAAGGAAATGCAGATCAAAACTACAATAAGATGCCATCTCATATCCACTGGGGTGCTATTATTCAAAAAATGAGAAATAAAAAATGTTGATGAGAAATGAGAACCCTCTTACATTGTTTGTGGGGATGTAAAATGGTGCAGCTGCTGTTTAAAATAGTTTGGTGGTTGCTCAAGAAGTTAAACATAGAATTCTCATCTATCCAGCAATTACCCTTCTAGGCATTTCCCCCAAAGGATTGAAACCAGGAACTCAAACAGATACTTGTACACCAATATTTCTAGCACCTTTATTCACAATAGCCAGAAGGTAGAAATAACCCAATGTCCATCAGTGGATGAACTGATAAACAAAATGTGGAGAGAGAGAGAGAGTGTGTGTGTGTGTGTGTGTGTGTGTGTGTGTGTGATGGAATATTATTCAATCTTAAAGAGGAGTAAAATTCTTATATATGATAAAATATCCATGAAAACATACTAAGTGAAACAAGCTGATACAAAAGGGCAAACAAGTGATTCCACGTATATGAGATACACAGAATAGACAAATTCGTAGAGACAGAATGTAGGGTAGAGGTTACCAGGGGCTAGGGAGGAAGGAGAGTTATTTTATGAGTACAGAGTTCTGTTTGGGATGGTGGAAAAGTTCTGGAAATGAATACAGGTGGTGGTTGCACAACACAGTGAATATACTTAATACCACTGAATTGTATGCTTAAAGGTGGTTACAAAAACAAATTTTATGTGATGTGTATTTTACCACAATTATAAAAACAAAAAGCAAACCCAAAAATCTTCCCTAGGAGATTCTAGTATGCAGCCAGGGAAGAGAACCACTGGTTTAAAGGGGTAGGAAATGCACTGAGATCTTACTGTAGACTCCAGCATCCTGGTGAAGTGTGAGAGAACTGTAACCTCTGCTGAGTTGCTGGAGAGGAAGGGCTGTGCAGGTAGATGGGGACATGGGCCTGGGTTTGTGCACTAGGAGGAAGGACAGGGTCAGACTGGCACCTGGCACAGTAGAAGTTTTGGTTTTCGAGTCACATAGACCTGGATTTGAATTCAGCAGTACAGCCTATCAGACCTGTGACTCTGCTTAACCTTGCTGCCCTTTATTCAATGGTATATATTTAAAAAGGGACAACAATCCCTATGGCATCATGTTATTATAAATATTACATGAGATTATGCTTTTAAAGTGCCTATAACCAATGGTGATATTTAAAAAATTTTAACAGCTGTATCGTAGGGGCAGGGCTGGCTTCATGAACTTCATACAGGCCCATGTGCTTAGTTTAATTCTCTGCTGCTGCAGTCTTGAAATTCTTACTAATTGTAGAACAAGGGTCCTATAATTTTCATTTTGTTCTGGCCCTGGCAAATTAGTTTGTGCTGTGCACGAGCATTCACCCAATCACAGCAGAGCTGGCAGAAGTGCTGAAGACATTTGCCAGGCATTAACCCTTAGTTGCTGGATCATGGAAAGGTCCAGAGGTTCTTCAGCAAGAGGATGGGTAGGAGTAGAGCTTGAGGGTAGTGGTTATAGTGGCCAGCTTTCTTCTGCCCCTGCTCCACTACCTTGGCTGTATCTGGGGTCCCTCACATGCTCCTCTGGTTAAGTCGCTCCAGAAAGTATGCTTCTGGTCTTCTCACTGGGAGAGAGGTGGTGGGAGGGGACCAAGTAGAGTGGGAATGGCTCTGGCACTAGCACCTTGTTTCAAAGACTTCCACTTATACTGTTTTCTGCTCTCCATTTATTCCCCGTCAGAGGTACGTGGTATCACAAGGTCCCATGTCTTTCCAGGGTTTTGCAAAGTGAATCCACTGGCTCCTTGTTGTTCCTACCCCTCCCATACCTATCTTTGCTCCACAGATATTTGGCTTTCTTTCACCTTTCTCTGATATAAGTCAGTTACCACTCATCCATCTGCTTTCTAACTTAAAAAATTGTGTAGCTGTAGCCAGCCCTGATCAGTATCTCTAGTCTCTTCTCCCATTCTCTGTGTCCTCATGAGTTTTCTTTTTTTTATTCTTCTCCTGTCATTTTAGTGAGGTTTTAGGAAAGCAGCAAACATAAATTCATGTTTTCAGTCTGCTTTGTTTAACCAGAAGCCAGTCCTGACCATTTTGAAGCCTGTAATATCAAATTTATTTTTTTATTTTTTTTTATTTTTATTATTATTATTTTTTTGAGATGGAGTCTTGCTCTGCCGCCCAGGCTGGGGTGCAGTGGCCGGATCTCAGCTCACTGCAAGCTCCGCCTCCCAGGTTTACGCCATTCTCCTGCCTCAGCCTCCCGAGTAGCTGGGACTACAGGCGCCCGCCACCATTCTCCTGCTCAGCCTCCCGAGTAGCTGGGACTACAGGCGCCCGCCACCTCCCCCGGCTACTTTTTTGTATTTTTTAGTAGAGACGGCGTTTCACCATGTTAGCCAGGATGGTCTCGATCTCCTGACCTCGTGATCCGCCCGTCTCGGCCTCCCAAAGTGCTGGGATTACAGGCTTGAGCCACCGCGCCCGGCCTTCAAATTTATTTAAAAGCTCATCTTCTCCTCTCCCCTCAGCACCTGCTGAACATGTGGCCTCACGGGCATGAAGTTGAGAGAGGAACATGGTCTGGTCTGCTATTCAAATACTTAACCTTTTAGAGAATACATACGGTCTATTCAAATACTTTTTTCATGTATGGGCGGGAAATATGGATGATAAGGAAAGAGTGACTGCCTCCTGACCTAACTGGCCATGGTTTCAGTCCCTAGCTCATTGTCCAGGAACTCTGTGGAGAAGGCCTGTAGCTTAATGTGCTCCATGGATGAGGTTCTTGGTCTTATGCAACTCTCCTGAGCACTGACAGTTTCCTTAATATTTGCCATCACTTCCAGCTCTCACTTGGGAACATTCATGCAGCATCCCTG
Organism: Macaca nemestrina; assembly: GCF_043159975.1. Taxonomy (NCBI): domain Eukaryota; kingdom Metazoa; phylum Chordata; class Mammalia; order Primates; family Cercopithecidae; genus Macaca; species Macaca nemestrina. The sequence continues at coordinate 14,320,309 of NC_092129.1, read as the reverse complement.
CAGTGCACATGCCTGTTTGTTCTCTGATGCTGCAGTGGTCCAGGGAAAATCATAGCTCACAATCTCATCTGCATTGCATAGTCAGCTCTGAAGCCAGCATATACATGTGTGACCCACATCTGAGGGTTGGGGGGAGCCGATTTCCCCTGGCCATTGCCCACTCTCTTCATTTTCTTTTGCTATAACAGAATACCACAGACTAGGTAATTTATAAAGAAAATAAGTTTATTTGGTTCACAGAAGTAAGTTTATTTGAAGCCTGGGAAGTCCAAGTGCATGGCACCAGCATCTGGTGAGGGCCTTTGTGCTGGGTTTCCCATTGTGGAAGGTGGAAGAACAAAAGAGTGCAAAAGCCAGGGCAAGAGGGGGCTGAACTTGCCTTGATAATAAGTCTACCCTCAAAATAACTTACCCACTCTTGAGATAAGGACATTAATCTATTCATGAGGGCAGAGCACTCATGACCTAATCACCTCTTAACAGCCCTACTTCTTAATACCATCACAATGGCAATTAAGTTTCAACCTGAGTCTCGGAGGGGACATTCAAACCATAATACTCACCATGCCATCTCTCACCAGTTTTCTCATCCCCTGCTAAGGAACCACAAGGACAGATGAACCTTTCAAGCAACCTTTCTATCATATGGTAAAATAAGCATAAATATAAAATAAAATAGGCATGTTCCCAACTGAGAGTTAGCAGTTTTCTACAGAATTTTGCAGTCTGTAGAAAAGTATTTCTTAACTTATCTGGAGGTCGCCAACAGAAAGGATTGCTAATGAAGGAGACTTTACATTTTAAGAATTAAAGAACCACTTATAGCTAAGTAAATGCAAAAACAATCTGTACATAACATCTTAGGCATACGTAAAAGCCAAGGTAAATTAGCTAAGAAGCTGGTACATTTTCAAAAAATTTTAATAAGAATTTTTCAGAATCTGTTTTCTAAGGAAGATGATAGAAAATGCACTCTCTACCTTATGCTTGTTTTACCATATGACAGAAATTGCTCAGTAGAATTTAAAGATATTTTAACATAAATGTAAACTAGTCTTATTAAATCAAGGACAAGTGCAGAATGTTGCAATTAAGAAAAAGCCAAAATTTCCTTTTCAAATTATTTATTAAATAGTAAAGCACTATAAAATAATAAGTGAAATATTTAATACTCCTAATTTCAGCAAAATTTATGCTTCTATTTTTAATGTAGTATTTGCAATTCACAGGATGAGCTATTTCGTACTCTTGCATCTTATAAACTTATTGCAGCAAGATACAGATGGCAGAGAAGTAAATGGGGACGTACATGTCCTGTGAATTTAAAAGATGGTAACATTTATTCAGGATTACCGGATTATTCTGTGAGGTAAGTAAGATTTTCAGAACCTAATTTTAAAACTTCCTCATACATCTTTTCAGTTGCTTACTAATATGGCATATTTTAAGTTTTCTAGGTAAAATCTACTGTCTTTCATCAGAAGAAGCATTAAAACCATTTGTATTGAATCCACGTCCCTATCTGCTTCCACCTATGCCAGCACCACCATGTAAAGTATTCATATTTGGACCTCAATATTCAGGGAAAACAACACTTTGCAATATGCTTGCAGAAAATTACAAAGGAAAGGTAACTATCTATCTATCTATCTGTCATGTATCTATCTATACTTGATTATAATTTGTAGGATTTTATTTGTATTCAGTTTTTAAAATTTCATGTTTCAATTGAATAGTTATTCCACTGGACTTGGAATAGGGAAGGCATTCTTTTTGTTGTTTATTGCTGCTTCTGGACCAGAGTCCCTCCCTGCTTCCCAAAAGCCCCCTGATGTGAATATCGTGTCATTCAGACTCTGCCACCTATTAGCTTTCTTGGTTCTACTCATCTTTGGTCCCCTGGGTTTCACTACTCCTGGCTCACTCTCACTCTCTCTATAGACTCACTCCTGTCCTAATTCATGGTGATTTCACTATTACAAAGATGATCCTCCCAACACCTTGACACCTTCTCCCTCAGTAGTCTTGTTCTCCACTCTCAGTAAATGAAATTATATTTAGCTTAGACAAGAGTGATAGCAGTAAAAGTGGTAAGAAACAAGCATATTTGGGATATAATTTGAAGGCAGAGCCAAAAGATTTGATGAAGGATTGGAATGTGGATGAATTCAAGAAGGGGCAGTGTGACTTGAGGATTGCCTATGCAAGAAGGAATGGCACAAGATCATGGCTAAAGACGGAGCAATTCAGGCCACAGGAAGGTGTTAGAAGTTGTTCAGAGTGCTGCTGCATTCTTTTAAGCACAGGAGTATTATTTTCTATTTGCTTTTAACTTTTTCATTGTGAAACATGACAAACAGAAAAGTGAAGCTCACTGAGTTATCGCAAAATGAACCCCCATGTAACCACCACCCAGGTCAAATCTGGCATGTTGCCAGCACCCAGAAGCCCTCTCATGTTTCTTCTCAATACCAGTCTCCTCACTCTCCACACTAAGGTAACCACTGCCCAGAATTTTATGGCATTCACTTCCACACTTCTTTTACAGTTTTGCCATGCAAGCATACGTCCAAATACCATAGGCTAGTTTTGCATGTTTTTTGAACTTTATAGACTTAAAACAATTTATCTTCTTTGTGCCTGGCTTCTTTCACTTAACATTATAATTATGATATTTGTCCACACTATTGAATGTAGGTGCACTTTATTCATTTTTATTGTTTTATTGTATTCTGTTGATTGACTTATACCATAATGTATTTATCCACATTTGAGCACTAATAAAACTTGGATTGATTCCAGACTGGAGTAAATAACACTACTATAAACATTCTTGTATGTGTCTCTTGGTGCACACATGGACATATGTTCAACTTGTGTAGATAATGCCAAATTGTTTTCCAAAGTAGTTCCATTAGTTCACAATACTATCAGCAGTGTATAAGAGTTCCATTATTCCACATTCCTGTCAACTCTTATTATGGTCAGTCTTTCTAATTCTAGCCATTTTAGTGAGTGTATAGTGGTATCTCACTGTGGTTTTAATTTGCATTTCCCTAATGGCTAATGAGGTTGAACCTCTTTCATATGTTTACTGGCCATTTAGATATTCTCTTTTTGAAGTGTTTTCTCAACTGTCTTGCCCATTTTTAGTTGTATTTTTGTATATTATTAGTAAGAGTTCCTAATATTATCTATATACAAGTTCTCTGTTGATTATATTCATTATGACTATTCTTTGTCTCTCTGTGGCTTGCCATTTCACTTTTCTAATGGCATCTTTTAATAAACAGAGGTTCTTTATTTCAATGAGGAATGATTTATCAACCTTGTCTGTTATCATTAGTGCTTTTTATGTCACACTTAAGAAAATGTTTGCACCTAAACATCATGAGGATATTGTCCTATATTAACTTCTAAAAGCTTTATTGTTTTGACTTTCACATTTAGATATATAATCCACCTAGACTTACTTTCTTATAATGTGAAGGACTGCGTAAGTTTTACTTTTTCTCATATAGATATTCAGTTGTTTCAGGATCATTGAAGAAAAGATCATCCGTTATCAACTGTTTGCCCCCTTTGTCCTATATCATGTCTTTATACATATGTGTGTCTCTTTTGGGGCTCAGTGATCTATTTCTTTTTTCCTTTTCTTTTCTTTTTAAGACAAGGTCTTGCTGTATTGCCCAGGCTGAAGTGCAATGATACCATCATAGTTCACTGCATCCTCTAACTCCTGAGCTCAAACAATCTTCCCACCGCAGCCTCCTGAATACCTGGGATGACAGATGCACACCACCATGCCTGTCTAATTTTCGTATTTTTTTGTAGAGATGGGCCCTTGCTATGTTGTCCTGGCTGATCTCGGGAGCTCCTTGCCTCAAATGATCCTCCCACCTCGGCCTCCCAAAGTACTGGGATTACAAGTATGAACCACCATACCGAGCCTCACTGATCTATTTCATCATTCTATTAGTATTTTGCCAGTACTACATTGACTTAATTATTTTAACTTTACAATAAGTCTTGATGTCAAATAAAGCAAGGTCTTCTATCTTATTGTTCTCTTTCAGGAGTGCATTGGCTATTCTTAGCCCTTTGCAATTTTATGTAGAAAAATCTTTTGGGATTTTAACTGGGATAGCATCACATCAGTTGGAGGAATGGACATCTTTACAATATTGACTCTTCTAGTCCATAAACATGATACATTTTACCAGTTATTTAGCCCTCTTTAATTTATGTTAGTAATAATTTAGAGTTTCCTGTGTAGAAATTTGCACAGAGCTCTGGGTATTTGATGGGTTTTGATGCTATCCTAGGTAATATCATTTTTAACTAATTAAAACTTTTCTCTATTATCTTGCATGTTATATATTGTTTTCTTTAAAGAGTCACCCAAGAAATAATGCCTGACATATTACTTCCAATATAAATTGGTACTTTTATACTTCTTAGGTAGTACAAGGGTCTTATAATTCAAACATACCCTTAAAATGTATTCCCATATAATGTTTTCCTGTGAAGCATCACCTGGTTTTTAATGTGCAAACAACATAGACCACACATATCTTCCAATACAACATTTTTCAAATACTGTTTATATTTACATTTCCAAAAGAAAATTCTACATTTTAAATTTATAATAGTCAGGAAAGATGAGGTGATACATTTCAAATACAAGTGGTAGAATGTCAAAATCAAGTGTGAGTGTTTAGAAAACTCCCTCATGTGTCAGTAACGGAGTCTCAAATGTTGCTGGCCCTAAGAAAGACCATTTTACTGCATGGAAAACAAATGTGTATCACCAATCATATTAATTGTTTGGTGATCACATAATGATGTTTTAACCATTTTGCATCCAAACAACATGATTGCCTGTTATTTGTAATAGACCTTTGCTTATGTTTTAGTTACATTATAGAATTTGAGTCACGGTATAATGCATTATAAATTTCCCATTTAAAGTAATGAAAAATCAACTGGCATGGTGGCTCATGCCTGTAACCCCAGCACTTTGGGAGGCTGAGGCAGGAGGATCCCTTGAGTCTAGGAGTTTGAGGCCAGCCTGGGCAAAATGTTGAGACCTCTTCTCTAAAAAAGTAAAATAAAATACAATAAAATAAAATCATGAAAAATTATTATTTCTGACCCTCAGAAACTGAAATAATATTTTTTGTTTGTTTTAAGTCCCTAAGTTTTTAGGTACTTTATTATGCAGCAATTAGACAATCCCCCAAAATAATTTTTTAAGATTGATAATTATATTTCATCAGAGCATAAAACATTTCTCTCTGATACAAGGCCTCTGTTTTTTAAATGAAACCCAGTAGCCTGGAAGATCTTCAAAACAAGTATAACTAAAAACATGTTTCTGGCACTGTATACTTAAGACTGCCTATAGATCAAAAGGATAAAGATAGGCAACCCTAGGAAAATAGGCAACAGATAGCTAAAGAAAACCACAGAAGATGACTTATCAGTGGAAAAAACTTATGAAAGATGCCTAACCTCATCAGAAGATAAGTAACATAAAATAATAGTAAGATGAAAATTTTCACCCATGTCAAAAGAATGACAACCTTTGTTCTAATGAGAACATGTATAAATGGGAAGTTTTAAAAACTACTGATGGAACTGTACATGGCTACCATCTTTTTAAGAATCTTTAAATTACAGCCATGACAGGGGAACTAGCCCTCCTAATGTGTGATCCCTGAGGGAAGAGAAATTCATGAGGTGAGCTACTTGGTTACCTCAATTATCTGTGTGGATGGGGGCAGTTTCCTGACAGGACAAGCAGAGCATGGTGCTTCTATGGAGCTGAGGAGGCTGAGCTCAGTTCTGAAGCAGCCTGCACTGTGAAGCAGAGCGGCAGGGAGAAGGGAGCTGCTTGTGAGTAGGGTGGGAGCGAGGCCCAAGTGTACGTGGCCAAGAGCTTCTCAAAGGAGACTTCACAAAGCTTATCGAAGGATGGCTCCTACAGGTTGTGAACAGAACAGATACTGGAGGTTGAAGAGTGTAGGGACTTGAGACATCTGGCCTAGCTGCAAAGGAGAGGCCTTGTTACCAGAACACTAAGCTGACACACTGTAAAGGCCATCCCTTGGGAATAAGGACTACAACCTAGATTAAGACCTACTCTATACCCTCCGTTACCAAGCCTAAAACCACTCCTCAATGAAATCTGGGGGACTGAATTTGGAGATTGAATCCTATCAAATTGGGAAATACTTGGGGGCTTTCCAAATATTGGATTTAAGAAAGCATAAAATAGAAGTTCAGGCCAGTTGCAGTGACCTGTAATCCCAGCACTTTGGGAGGCTGAAGAGGGCGGTTCACTTGAAGCCAAGAGTTTGAGACCAGTTTGGCCAACATGGTAAAACTCTGTCTCTACAAATACGAAAATTAGCCAGGTGTGGTGGTGCACATTTATAATCCCAGTTATTCGGGAGACTGAGGCAGGAGAATTGTTCGAACCCAGGAGGTGGAGGTTGCAGTGACCATAGATTACACTACTGCACTCCAGCCTGGACGGCAAGGAGAGACTCTGTCTCAAAAAAACGAAAAACAGAAGTTCAATGTGGTAAACCAATACAGTCATGTGCTGCGTATACAACAGTGGTCCCACAAGATTATAATGTAGCTGAAAATTTCTCATCGCCTAGTGAAGTCATAGCCATTGTAACATCATAGCACAAGTTACTCATGTGTTTGTGATGCTGCTATAAACAAACCTACTGTGCTGCCAGATGTATAAAAGCATAGCACATACAATTATGTACAGTTATGTAATACTTGATGACAATAATAATGATGTTAATGGTTTAGTATTTACTATACTATACTTTTAATCATTATTTTAGAATGTACTCCTTCTACTTATAGAAAACATTAACTGTAAAACAGCCTCAGGCAGGTCCTCCAGGAGATATTCCAGAAGGCATCGTTGTCATAGCTCCATGCATGTTATTGTCCCTGAAGACCTTCCAGTGGGACAAGATGTAGAGGAGGAAGACAGTGATATTGATAATCCTGACCCGGTGTAGGGCTAGGCTACTGTGTGTGTTTGTGTATTGGGTTTTAACAAAAAAAGCTTAAAAATCAAAAAATAGAAAAAAGCTTATAAAGATACAAAGAACCTATTAGGTACATCTGTACAATGAGTTTGTGTTGTAAGCTAAGAATTGTTAAAAAAGAGTCAAAAAGTTTAAAAATTTTGTAAGTTTATAAAGTTAAAAAGCTATAATAAGACAAGGTTAATTTATTGTTGAACAAAGAAAAAAATTTTAAATAAATTTAGTGTAGCCTAAGTGCACATTGTTTATAAAGTCTATAGTAGTATACAATAATGTCCTAGACCTTCCTATTCACTCACCACCCACTGTCTCACCCAGATCAACTTCTAGTCTTGCAAGTTTCTTTCATGGTAAGTTCCCTATACAGGTGTAGCATTTAAAAAATGTTTATGCCATATTTGTACAGTACCTTTTCTATATTTAGATATGTTCAGACATAAATTCTTAATGTTGTGTTACAGTTGCTTGCAAAATTCAGTACAGCAACATGCTGTACAGGTTTGTAGCCTAGGAGCAATAGGCTATACCACATAGCCTAGGTGTTTAGTAAGCTCTACCCTCTAAGTTTGTGTAAGTACACTCTATGCTGTTTGCACAACAAAATCACCTTATGACACATTTCTCAGAATGTATCCCCATTGTTAAGCAACACATGACTGTAACTGAACTACTTGATAGAACAAAAGTCAACATTGACAGTCTTCAGAGGAAGATAACAGAATTCAAAGTCCCTAATAACGTGTATCATCCACAATGTCCAACATACATTACAAGACATGCAAAGAAACAGGAAAACGTTACCCATATCAAGAAAAAAGGAGACAATAGAAACTGGCCCTGAAATGGACCAGACGATGGATTTAGCAGATAAAATCTTTAAAATGGCTGTTATAAATATGCTTAAGGTCTTTATAAGAGAATAGAGAATCTCTTAAGATAAATGAAAAAACTGCTTAAAACAGAACCAAATGGAAATCCTGCACTAAAAATATAAAAACCAAACTGAACGTTTTACTGAATTAGTTTTACTGCAGATTGGAATTTGTGGAAGAACTTGAACGCAGATCAATAAAACATTTCCAGTCTGAAGAACAGAGGGAGAAAAAAATATTGAAAAAAATGAACAGAGCTTCAGGGACCTGTGGGACAAATCAAATTGTCTAATGTGAGTCAGTGGAGTCCCAGAAGAAGATGATAATGGAAATAGGACAGAAAAAAAAATACTTGAAGATATCATTGTCAACTTTACTTAAATTAAGAAACCAAACAGAAACCAAAAAATTATAGATTGACTTATAGGTCCAAGAATCTCAGCAAGCCCCAAACAGGATAAATACAAGGAAAACCACGCCTACATACATCATATTTAATGGTGAAAACCCCAAAAGCAGCAGTCCCCAACCTTTCTGGCACCATGGACTGGTTTTATGGAAGACAGTTTTTCCACAGACTGGGTTGTGGGGGTGGAGGATGGGTTCAGAATGAAACTATTCCACTTCAGATCCTCAGGCATTAAATTCTCATAAGGAGCACACAAACCAGATCCCTCACATGTGCAGTTCACAATAGGGTTTGTGCTCCTATGAGAATCTAACACTGCCACTGCTCTGACAAGAAGCAGAGCTCAGGCAGTAATGCTCATCGGACTGCTCACCTCCTGCAGTGCTGCTCAGTTCCTACAGGTCCATGGCCTGAGGGTGGGAGATCCCTCCCCTAAAGCAGCCACAGAAAAATTGATACATTCAATAGAAGAAAACATTGATACAAATGACGGCCAACTTTTCATCAGAAGCAATGGCAATCAGAAAAAAATGAAACAAGAGCTTTAAACAACTACAAGAAGAAAAGCCATCCTAGAATTATATAGCAAGTGAAAAATGTCCTTGAAAAATGAGTTAACACAAAGACATTTTCAGATAAAAGTCACTTTCTGGCCTTCTGATGACTAAGAGTTTCATATTACAATTGCCAAGCCAGATCACCCAAGCACTAAAGAAACAATATGCAAATGAAGCTTCCAATTATTAATATGTTCTGGAAAATAAGAGTAATTATTGAATCTAGAAACTAGATCAGGATAATAGAAACAGAAAAGGGAACATTTGGAAAACAAAAAGGGTCCTTTGAAATTAAAATATATGCAAGATGGAAGAACATTAAAAAAGAAAATATAACACAAATGAAAAATTCAATAGAAGAGTTAAAAGGTAGAAATTAAAGTTACCTTCTAGAAATTAGTATAAATTGACAAATGGAAAAAAGAATAGAAAAGAAAATAAACCATAAGGTCAGTCTAGGGTGTTCATTATCCATATAGGAATTTTTTTTTTTTTTTTTTTTTTTTTTTTTTTGAGACGGAGTCTCGCTCTGTCGCCCAGGCTGGAGTGCAGTGGCCGGATCTCAGCTCACTGCAAGCTCCGCCTCCCGGGTTCACGCCATTCTCCTGCCTCAGCCTCCCGAGTAGCTGGGACTACAGGCGCCCGCCACCGCGCCCGGCTAGTTTTCTGTATTTTTTAGTAGAGACGGGGTTTCACCGTGTTAGCCAGGATGGTCTCGATCTCCTGACCTCGTGATCCGCTCGTCTCGGCCTCCCAAAGTGCTGGGATTACAGGCTTGAGCCACCGCGCCCGGCTCCATATAGGAATTCTTATAGGAGCTACCAGAGAAAAGAATATTACCAAAGAAATAACTGCAGAAAATTTTCCAGATTGAAGGACATGCTTCCAGATAGAAATGACACAGTAAATGCCCAGTAAAATGGATGGAGAAAGACCCACACGAAGGGACATCATTTTGAAATTATAAGACAGTGGGGGCAAAGATCCAGAAGCTTCTGTAAAAATGAGCCTAGAAGACTCTGGAGACGAAAACTAGGTCCCATGGAAAGGACTGGGAATTCAAATAACATGGAACTTCTCAACCCACAACTCTGGAAGCCAGAAGACATTTTTGGGGGGGGAGTGGCTGATAGCCTAGAATTTTATATTCAGGCAAACGAAGTCTAATGATACAATGAGGGCATTTTCAGTCACACATGCAAAAAAATTACCTCTAATGTATTCTTTGTCAGAAGCTACTAGAGGATGTGGTGCATCAAAATGGGGGTCTAAACCAAGATGGCGACATGGGATCCAGAAGCAAAAGGGCATCCATGCATCAAGAGGGTTCGAAAATTCCAAGATGGTGGGGGAAAGAGAACTCATGATGTCAGTTGTTCTGCAGGCCTAGAAGCCTGGAAAATAACCAATCCAGTTTGGGGTAGGAGTCCAGAAGTTTCTAGAAGAGATAGCTCCAGGGAGATGATTACCTGATGTATTTTCAAGCAGAAATTTATACTTGTGAAGAAGAGTTTGGGAATTCATTATTGATAGGTATATAGAAAACTAAGCAACCCCCATAAAAAGAAAAACCTGTGAGAACAGAAATATGAACGTGTTCCATGTAATTGTGAATAATTGTTCTATAAGCATAACATGAATAATGCATATATTTTTTTAAATGTATTATCTAATTCTTGGAGGCTTATGGAGGGATGTGGGAGAAGAAATGTGTGTGTGTGTGTGTGTGTGTGTGTGTGTGTGTGTCTAAGATTCCTAACTAATTCATCATTTGGGGAAGAAAAAGTTATATCCAGGTAATTTCAGATTATTTGAAGTGTAAATTAGAAGGAAAAAGGGAAAAAATTAGAAGGAAACTAAAACTTTTGGCAGCATACAGAGGAAAATACTGAGTATATATTTGCCATGTGTGTGTTTCTCATCTATTACTGCATAAAAAATTACCCTAACAACTTGAAACAGTAAGCATTGATGATCTTGCATAGTCTCTCTGAGTCAGGAATTCAGGAGTGGCTTAGCTACGTGGTTCTGTCCTAGGTTCTTTCATGAGGCTACAAGTAAGATGTTGTCTGGGGCTGCACTCATCTGACACTAGGCTGGGGCTGGAAGATGGCTCAGTCACATGAATGAGACCTCAGTTCCTTTCTATGTGGATCTCTTCATAGGACTGCTTATGTGTCCTCATGACCTGGCAACTGACTACCCTCAGAGAGAGTAAACCAAGGAGGAAGCTATAATGTCTTTCATGACTTAGTCTTAAAAGTCATCCGCTATCACTTGCATCGTACTCTATTTAAAGCAAGTCACTACTAAGTTCTAGTTACACTGAAGAGGAGAATTAGGTTCCACCTTCCAAAGGGAGGTGTGTCAAAAGATTTGTGGACTTATTTTAAACCCATCACATCACAATATGTGTCAGATAAAGGAACTATCATTTTAAGATATAAAAAGATGAATCAATATGCAGATAAAACCCCAATAGAAAAAAAATCAAACAGGCAATTCACAGAATAATAGATACAAATGCCATTAAACATTAGCAAAAGGATACTACCTCCCTGATAGAGATGCCAAAAATCAGAGACTTGTCATATCAATCTCATTGTAAGAGTTAAAAGATTACTAAAAACACCAAATTTTGATGTGTACCAAGGATGGGAGAAGCACATTCTCATAGACTGCTAGTAAGAGTATAACCATTAGGCATAGCAATTGGAAATACATATGCAAACCTAAAGTCCATGCATATCCTTTGAACTGCCAATTCTGTTATATGGATTTTTCTAAAGAAACTATCAAAGATATGTAGATAATTGTGTTCATCATAGCCTAGTTTATGTGTCAAAAATGTGTATACCAAAATATAATCTATAATATGTGTATTATATATTGTCTACATTTTATACATATTATCATATATGTATATATTATATCTATAATACACATATTATATACATATATATTTTATGCCTATAATACACATGTATACATATATAGCATACTATGCATAAATTATTAATATATGCAATTTAATATTAATATATTATTAATGTATTACTATCCTGATATATAATATTAATATAATATTAATATAACACTATATTAATACATATTATATTGATATTAATATTATACATTATAATGTATAATATACTATAGTATACTATAGTATATAAAATATGTATTACATATTATATACATAGCATACAATGTATATAGTATGGTATGTATACTATATATAACTATAGTATATACATACACATATATAATATATAACACACATATAGATAATATATAATACACATATATTATCTATATTTTGGTATATACATTTTTGCTACTATAAACTAGGCTATGATGAACAAAATTATGAACATATCTTTGACAGTTTTTTAAGAAAAATCCATAAAACAGAATTGACAGTTCAAAGGATATGCATGGATTTTAGGCTTGTATATGTATTTCCAATTGCTATGCCTAATGGTTATGCTCTTATCAGCAAGTATATAAATATATATGTATCTGTTTGTATATGTATATGTAGGAATAGTATATATAGTATATGGTATATATGTATATGTATGTACTATTATGTATATATAGTATACCATATATGTATTGATATTTTAGTGAAATAAATTGTAACATATTCATCTGATGCAATAATATGCACATACTAAAAACTGATGATGTGGATGAAGATTTATTGTCATGGAATAAAGCAGTGTAAGCCTACCAAAAGAAAAGTAGAATGGGAATATAGAGATCTGTAAATATTAATTAAAGAGACATAGAATCCTATTTTTAAGACCCCAATATTCTGTATTAAATCTATTATCCACCTGACAACTTATATCCGGAACATAGAAATTATTCTAACACAATTTTAGACAAAAGCTGAACATATGCTTAAAGAGAAGAAAATAAGTGAATAAGCATGTATAAAGAATTTCAAAAGTATTCATGGTGAGGGAACTGTAAATTTAATCTACAATGAGATACTTCTTCACACCCAGTGGAAAATTTAAAAGCTTCACAAAACCAAGTGTTGGTGAGGATGCAAGGAAACTAACTTTCATATATTTCTGGTAGGGATGTAAAATAGTTCAACTATTTTGGAAACAGTTTGATGGTTTATTATACAGTTATATACACACTTACCATATGGCCCAGGAATTTCACTCCTAGGTATTTACCCAAGAGAAGAGGAAACATATAACCACAAAAAGACTTCTGTACAAATGTTCATCACAGCTTTATTCATAATAACAAAAACCTAGAACACAACCCTAATGTCTATCAATAGATAAATGAATAAAAAACTGTAGTATATTCATACAATGAAATCCACTCAACAATAAAAAGCATACCCACAATAGCACTGATAAATCTCCAAAACATTCTGCTAAGGAGGGATAACCTGAAAAAGATCACATACTGTATGCTGCCATTTATATGAAATTCTAGAAAAGGCAACACTAATTTATAGTAAAAGAAAGCAGAAAGTAGTTGCCAGGGGCCACGAATGAAAGCTGGGGAAGGGGTGAGGCAGGAAAGGATTGACAACAAAGGAGCATAAGATAATTTAGGGAGTGATGTAAAAGTTCGGGCTGGTCTCGAACTCCTTGCCTCAAGGGATCCTCCTGCCTCAACCTCCCAAAGTACTGGGATTACAAATGTTAGCCACTACACCCAGTAAATGTTCTATATCTTGATTGTGGTTTATATATATATATATATATATATTTGTTAAAACTCATCATACTATGTACTTAAGATGTATGCCTTTTATTGTATGTAAGTTATACATACAACATTGATTTAAAAAATATATATCTATGTTTTAACTTCTGTTAAGTCAAAATATATATACATAATCTGAATATATATACTACATGATAAATACATATACAGATAAATATCCTACATGAAAAATATGGCTGAATTTCTATTAAAGCAAGTACTCAAAAATAGGTGAATTCTGAACATAACTCCAAATATATCTCAAGTAGTATTAATATTTTTGGAATAGAGAGAGAAATACAGGTAGATATAGAAAGATAGATGAACAATGTGTTTTGTAGTCACAATAACTCCTGCTTATATTGATTTTCTCAAATATTCTTTGTAGGTAGTCGACTATGCCCAACTTGTTCAGCCACGTTTTGATAAAGCCCGTGAAACATTAGTAGAAAATACCATAGCTGAGGCCACTGCAGCAGCAATTAAAGTTGTGAAAGAAAAGCTTCTCATGGAACTGCAAGCGAGAAAACAAGGTGAAACATCTTTTTAAAATGTGTGTTTTAAGTTTAGATAAAAATTAAGCCTGGCTACTTGAAAGCAAGGACTTTGTTTAGCTCATCTTGGCATTCTTGGCACTTTACACATGATAGACTCTTAACAAATGGTCAAAGGAATGAATATACATAAACCAATTCAAAAGCAGAGAAAAAAAAATTCAATTCTAGACCTCTAAGGAAATGAATCAGAAGGATTCAGTTAGGATGCTTGTAGAATTTTGTCAAGTTCTACAACAAATCCCAATGGGAGGATTGTGTTAATATTATATAATAATTTGGTAAGAATTATCATATTTACTATTAAATCTTCTCATGCAAACATGAAATCTCCATTTTTTAGTCTATTTTTGTCTTTGTATAATATTTGGTATCTTTCTTCATGTATTGTCTACAGTTTTCTTAATAAGCTTATTGCCAGATATTTTGTCATTTTATTACTAGTGAATGGGATCTTTTTATAATATTTTCTAAGTAGTTATTAACAGTGTGTTGGAAAGCTATTTGATTTTCATATGTTTATTTATAACTTTCTACTTTATTAAACTTACTTTCTAGTTCTGATGGACTTTCAGTTGATTCTCTTGGGTTTTCCAGAGAGCTAATCATATAATTTGAAAAGAAGTATAGTTTAAACCCCTCTTTTTCCAATACTTATATTTATTTCCTTTCTTGACTAATTATGTAGATGAGCAATTCTGGAATGTCAAATAGTGGTTGTGATACTGAGCATCTTTAAAGGGGTTCTTGTCAATATTTCTCCTTCAGGTTATTAAGTATTTTTATCTGGAATAGATATTGAAAATTGCCAAATGCAGTCAAGTTCAGTGGCTCATACCTGTAATCCCAACTTCTGCGAAGCCAGAGTGGGAAGATCTCTTGAGGCCAAGAGTTCAAGATCAGCCTGGGCAACAAAGGGAGACATTATTTCTACCAAAAAAAAAAAATTAGTTGAGTGTGGTGGTCCATACCTGTAGACTCAGCTACTCAAGAGGCTAAGGTGGGAGGATCACTTGAGCCCAGGAGGTTGAGGCTGCAGTGAGCTATGATCACATCACCACACTCCAGCATGAGCAACAGAGAAAGAACCTGTCTCAAAAAAAAAAAAAAAGAAAAGAAAAAGAAAAAAGAATGAAAATTATCAAATGTAGTGCCAGCATCTTTCAAGATAATCATTAAGTTTTTAATCCTTTGACCTACTGATCAGTTATACTAATGTATTTTCCAACATTAAACAATTCTTGTATTTCTGAAATAAACCTTACTTCATCACAGTGATTTTTTTTTTCTGTCAGAGACAGGGCTCTCAGTATGATTTCCAGGCTGGTCTCTAACTCCTGGCCTCAAGTGATCCTCCAGCCTTGGCCTCCCAAAGTGCCATGATTACAGGCATGAGCCACTGTGCCCATTTTCATTATTCTTATAACATACTTTGTTTTACTTTTGTTTGTTTATTTAGGACTTTTCCCTATATTCTTAGATGTGACTGGTTTATAGTGGGCGTGGGGAGAGGTGTTCTCTATTTGTCAGAGTTTGCTATCAGTTTTTTTTTTAACTTTTTGTATAAATTAGGAAGCTTCTCAACATTTTCCGTGCTCGAAACTATTTAAATAGCAAGGAAATTACTTCTCCCTACATGGGCAAGGTTGAGTTTTTGCTAGATGAGGACACAGTATTTGCCTAATAAATCTGCCTCTCTTCTTTCCTGTTAACCTATAAACAAATAAAATAATGGTGCCCAAGAGATTATAAAAAACAACAAAAAGACCAGCACTGATATCGCATGCCATCCAAACAGTTATCTAGACAATCTAGAGTGAAGTTATATTTTTACTATCAAAATTTTACCTTCAAAATGAAAATTGAAAATTGAAAAATTGAAAATATCTCAGACAACTTACAAACTGAGGCTGGAGAAATATTGGCTCAGACTACTAAAGTGGCTTGTTATTCAACCTACTTAAGGCTGGACAAAATGAATTTATTAATTCATTCAACAAATACTTGAGTACGTACTTTGTGTTAGACATTATTCTAGGCACCAGCAATACAGATGAGAACAAGACACATAAAGTCCCTGTCCTTGTGGTGCTCACATTTTAATAGAGGGCAGAAGGCAATAAAAAATAAAAATAAAATAAAATAAAAAAAGGCAAGGGAACAGATGGAAAAAATATATAACATGGTAATGGGGCAGACAGTGACTGGAGTAGGGATACTGAAGTGTTGAGATGCCCAGAAAGACATCTCCAAAGAGGGGACATTCGACTGAGATCTGGACCAGGGCGGGAAGTTAGCCGGGCTCCTGGAGGAAGAACAGTGATCTGTAATGTTTCTTTCACATTAAATTCTAACATTAAATCATAGATTTTACAGCTTTCCACAAGTTACCTTCTCCCATTGGAATATAGCAATAATTGCTATCTCTCATATGCTGCAAACTTAAAAGCCTTTTTATTTTCTTTTCCAAGTTCACTAATTATTCTAAATCTGACAATAGGAGTGACTCTACTTAAAATTTTAAAATTGGAATTTTTTGCTATTGAATTTTGCCTCAGTATATTTTTAAGAAAAATTTGTCAGTGGAGAATATTGAGGTTTTTTAACATAAAAATTACATGATTATACAGAGGATGGCAGCCAACACGGAACGGCCCTCCTGTGTGCCAGCATTTTCCAAGTTAAGTGTTTATGTTCATTACCTCATTTAATCCTCACAGCAGTGCTTTCAGTTTAAAGATCCTCATTTTTCCTAGAAATTGAGACAAAAAGATCAAGTGGTTTACCAAAGCCACACAGCCCTTACAGCTTGTAAGTCAGAACTGAAACTCAAGTGTATCTAACTTTGAAGCAGGGGCTTTTGGTCACTCCACCTGCCTCCCTATCCCCAACTACCTTTTGCTAACACCACCCATTGTTATATTTCAGCTGAAACAACTTTAAGAGAATTTCAAAGGCAATATGAAAAAATGGAGTTTGGAGTATTCCCAGTGGAGGCAACACACTCGTCAATTGATGAAGAAGGTAAAGAAACATATTGCTGATGTTATTGACCAAATCATTCCTAATATAAATGGATTAGCTGATAAAGTATATTACTCTTTCATTGCAGGGTACATTCAAGGCTCCCAGAGAGACAGAGGCAGCTCTTTAGTGGACACTGAAGAAGCCAAAACAAAGTCAGAAAATGTCCTCCATGATCAAGCTGCTAAAGTTGATAAAGATGGTAACAAAGTGAATTGCTAATCCCACGTTTGTGGATCTCATTTTCATTTGTTTCATTTTTGATTATGTTTATATTTATGCTAAAAATTACCCCCAAAATTGGAAACTTCAGGAGGAAAAAAGCTAAATTTTTCCTTGTGGATTTAACCTGAACAACTATAGGACAGAAGTCAATTTACTAGAATAAAGAAGAAAACATATAAATGGGGAGTCAGATACAATTAGAGCCCAAAGAAAAATGTTTGAATGTTTCCAATGTTATACAATCATTATCATATCATAAATTCTTTTTTATTTTTATTTTTTTATTATACTTTAAGTTCTAGGGTACATGTGCACAACATGCAGGTTTGTTACATATGTATACATGTGCCATGTTGGTGTGCTGCACCCATTAACTCGTCATTTACATTAGGTATATCTCCTAATGCTATCCCTCCCCAGACCCCACCCCACAACAGGCCCTGGTGTGTAATGTTCCACTTCCTGTGTCCAAGTGTTCTCATTGTTCAATTCCCACCTAAGAGTGAGAACATGCAGTGTTTGGTTTTTTTGTCCTTGCGATAGTTTGCTGAGAATGATGGTTTCCAGCTTCGTCCATGTCCCTACAAATGACATGAACTCATCTTTTTTTAATTGCTGCATAGTATTTCGTGGTGTATATGTGCCACATTTTCTTAATCCAGTCTATCATTGATGGACATTTGGATTGGTTCCTAGTCTTTGCTATTGTGAATAGTGCTGCAATAAACATACGTGTGCATGTGTCTTTATAGCAGCATGATTTATAATCGTTGGGATGCTCTGTCTCACCACTCCTATTCAACATAAATTCTTTTTTAAAAGCTCTCTACTTTAACGTATTAGAATCAGAGCATCTTAAGGCCACAATTTTAGCTGTGAAATTTTATCATTTACCCATTGTGCTATTTATCCTTATAAAATTTTTCTATTCATATTTGAACATAAAAGCATATAGTACTACATTATATAACATTATATAATAATTATATGTAATATAATATTACAGAATAGCTATAATGTAAACTGTTTTTACATTTTTTACTTATAATTTACCATTTAATTATATTACTTCATTGGGAAATATTTTAACCCTCATTATAAGTTACTGCACAATTTCTCTAGAATTCCTGGGGATTTCTAGGAATTACTAAATTAACAAATATGAAGCTATAGACAGAGTCAAATTGCTTTGCATAAAATTGTTCCAAATTAGGTTTCCCCAGTAATATTCAAAATACATGTCATTGTTTCCTCAGTATTTTCTTTTTTTTTCACTGATAAAACCAATATACTTGTAACTTGCGTAACATTTCATACCTTTTTTTCAAGCACTGCACGATAATTAATTTGCATCAGGTTTTCCAAATTAGAAAAGCTTCACTTATAGAACTTCTTTCCAGTGGGAGTTTTCACATGACTTTTCAAGTAAATGTTAAAACTGAAAACATTCTTGCAGTTTCTAAACTATTAGAGTTTTAATCCTGTGTACGTTCTTGTATTTACAAGGTCCAGCTAGCTACAGTGTGCATTTTCATATGTCCTTGAGTGGGTGTGAGAGAAATGAAACATTCCCACATTCTGGACATTCATAGGGTTTTTCTCAGGAATGAGCTGATGTCTTCAAATGGAACTAACACAACTGAAGGCCTTACCACAAATTTAAATTCAAAAGGCTTTTCTCCATTCTGAGTCCTCCCAAATCTTCAAAAACGGGAAAATCTGAAGGCTTGACCACATTTCCTACATTCTTAAGGTTACTCTGCAGTGTGAGCTCTTTCATGTTTATGAGGGAATGGGAAAGAGTAAATGTTTTACCACATTTCTTACATTCAAGGGGCTTTATTTATTTATTTATTTATTTATTTTGAGATGGAGTCTCACTCTGTCGCCAGGCTGGAGTGCAGTGGCACAATCTCAGCTCACTGCAAGCTCCGCCTCCTGGGTTCAAGTGATTCTCCTGCCTCAGCCTCCCGAGTAGCTGGCGTGAGCCACCACGCCTGGCATTATTTTATTTTTTGTAGAGACAGAGTTTCACCATGTTGCCCAGGTTGTTTCACATTGTTTTAATCCAGGCTGGTTATGAACTCCTGGGCTCAAGCAATACACACACCTTGGCCTCCCAAAGTGCTGGGATTATAGGCTGAGTCACTATACCCAGCCTCTATATCATGACTTCTTTCATGGCAAGTAAGGTGACTGGAACGAATGTTAGGCTTTACCGCATCTCTTACATTCATAAGGTTTTTCTCCAGTATGAATTTTTTCATGGAGGTGAAGGGAACCCAGGCGACTGAAGGCTTGGTCACATTGTTTATACATTCATAGAGTTTCTCTCCAGTATGAGTACTTCTATGGTTACAAAGGGAACTCAAACAACTAAAGGCTTTGCCACATTGTTTACATTCATAGGGTCTCTCTCCAGTATGAATGCTTCCATGGTAATGAAGGGAAGTGGAAGAGCTGAAGGCTTTATCTAGGGTTTTTCTCCAGTGTGAGTCCTTTCATGCATCTTAAAAAAACAAGAAAATCTGAATGTTTTCCCACATTCCTCACATTCGTAGGGTTTCTCTCCAGTGTGAGTTCATTCATGTATTAGACAAGAACCAGAAACAGTGAATGCTTTACCACATTGTTTACACTTATAGGATTTTTCTCCTGTGTGCGTTCTCTGATGTCTTTCAACTGAATTGAGAAAATAAAAAGCTTTCCCTCATATCGTACATTTATAACTGGATTTCCACTGTGCATTATCATGTGTCTTCTAACACCTGGAACAGAAACGGAGAGTTTCCCACACTGTTCGCATTTATATTGCTTCTCTCCATATGGTTTGTATCCTGAGTGAGCTAGGATGTGCCTATTAAGGAGGGAATGACATACAAAGACTTTTCCACAAATACTGCATTCCCATTGTTTTAATCCGGTAGAAATGTTCTCATTCAGATCAAGATTTGGAATTTGGCTGACAACTTGTCCATACTTGCTACCTTCTTTGCTTTCACACAGTCTCTGTACCATATGATTTCTACAGAAGCCAGGTTCCTAGAGGTTTCCTGCATCACTTCTCTGTAGAGATTCTTCTGAGAAGAATCTAGCAAAGCCCATTCCTCCTGGGTAAAGTTCACAGCCACATCCTCAAAAGCCATGGAGTCCATTCCTCGGCTTCCCGGGTGTCCTGGCGTCAGCTAGGGATGTCCCAATACCCGCAGGTCACAGGGTGGCAGAGGCTGCTGCAGGGCCACCTGGGCCTCCCAGAGCCAAGAAGTAGCAGCAGAGACTAACAGGAAGAGCCTACTGTGGCGAAGGCGAGACAAAGCGCCTGCCAGCCAGATCCCGGAAACTTCCTCAGTATTTTCTGTTGTTTTAATTTTTGCTTCAGAAATTTATATTAATATTTGTTAACCATTTATATTTCTTCTTTTTTGAGGTGACTATTTTTGTCTTTTGCCCATTTTTCTAAATGGTTATATCAATTATATAGTCTCTGTATAAACTTTCTATATTAGTCTCTTATTTTTCATATATTTTACAAATTGAGTGGTTTGTCTTCTAAGTCAGCTTGCTGTTTTTGAAGTAAAGGTATTTTTCACATTTTTGCAGTCAAATCATTATTTTCTCTTTGTTGCTTTCTTCCTTCACTTTTAGGCTTGAACAGTCTTCCTCTCAATCAGACGTTTATATATATATATAAAATGTCTGAGAGGATAGATTGATTATTATTATATATAAATGTCTAAGTGAGAGAATTGATTATATCATATATAATTATATAAATTTTCAATTTATAATATATAATATATATGATATAAATGAGAGACATTTTTATATATGAATAATTGAGAGGACATATATAAATAATAGCTTTACATATGTATATTTGTATAAATTTTATATAAATATATATTTGTATAAGTTTATATATATAAACTTATATTGTGTTTTTTTATTCAGTTTTAAAGTGCATCTATAATTTATTTTGTTAAATAATATAGAGCTGATTTTTTTAGTTTCTCCTACTAATTCAGACAGATGTGCTTGCCTGCTGTTTATTTAAAGCCTAGTAAGAATTGAATGGGGCACTGTCAGAAACTCGTGTATGGCACTCCTCCTCCCTTAACACACAGTCTTCACAAAAGAAGGACCCCACCCCCTATACATTAAATTTTTGACCGTCAGGTGGCAACTGACAGCCTCATCTTTGCTGCTGTGGAGTTCCCAACTCCAATCCACAAAGAAAGCCCCACCCCGAGACTGTCTGCTCCCTCTTTGGGGGAGGCAGTCCAGGTTAGAAGCAGGCAGCAGTACCTCTATCCACTGCTGGAAGGATGCCAATATTGCCAGTATCCATGAGTAAAAAGTCATTCTTCTGCCCCATGTCTCTGAAGTAAGCACAGCCTTGACCTCCAGGAGTCAAGAGGATGTTAGTTGCCTCAGGAAGGGCACTGTTGATTGTTTCTTTCTGTTTAGATCCATTGGCATTATAATAAACTGAAATTACTCCTGGTTTTGTTAAAGGTTATTACCTTCATTATCTGCTGCTAGATATATTGACCCATTTAAATGTTATGGTTGTTATTTTAATTAAAAATTGGGAATGTGAGTCCTGGTTCCCTAGGCTTATATTACAATCTTCTTTGGGAGTCACCTGCTTTTTTTTTTTTAATACCTTTCTTTAGGAATTCACAATGTTTTATTCACAGATGGAAAAGAATCTGGTGAAACATCCACATTTAAAAGGCATTCTCAAGATGCTGGTCAAGATGTAAAGTTGTATTCAGATACAGGTAAATTAATATTTGGATAATTTGATTCTTTTATATTGTGGTTCTAAAAAAAACACAAGTAGTTCCCTCAGAATTTAGAAGAAGAAATGTGTGATTTTTTTAAAAAATGAAAGCATGATTAACACCCAAGTACTCTATTTTAATGGTTACTCTATTATGAAAAGCTGGACATGCAAGAACATTGAAAAACTAATACATGATATGTTGTTTTGGTGAAAAAGAATATTGGGAAGACAGGCAGTCTATCTTTCTGCTCTGCCATCCCTGGCACACAGCTACTATAATAAGCCACAAGATGGCTGCTGGAGCTCCAGCCATGACATCAGTGTACCGAGCAGGAACACTGGAAAGGAAAAGGCAAAGGAAAGCAAAGGACAAAAACTGGCAGTTAGCTGAGTCAGCCAAGTGTGAGGAGCACATGTGCAGGCAAGTGCACACACACACACACACACGTGCGCACACACAAACTCTGCTTGCCTCTTATTGGCTGTCCATGCTATAAGGGAAGTTGAGAGATGTAGTTTTTCAGCTGGGCACATTGCTAGCCTTGACAAAATGAGGGTTGCTGTATGAAGGAAGAGGCGAATGGATATTGGGTGGACAATTAGCGGCTTCTAGCACATTTCGCATCTTTGCCTGGCTGTTTCTGCTTCATTATGTACCCACTCCCATGGGCACAGTAAGATCATGGGTTCTTGACTTTTCTGCTCTGGCTTTCAGGAACTGTGAGTCTTTTGATCCCTGAGAATACTTTCAGACAGGGAGGGCAGCAGGCAACTGCTTTTGAAGGCCCTTTGGGATTTTTTGGGTTGGGATCAGTCTGGCTCCCACTAGAGACCCTGACAGATGGAACCCTGAGGCAGAGGCTCAGAAGCTTGACTGCAAATGCAGAATTCAAGGAGTCAGGTGAAACTGCCAAACTCCTATCTCATTAGAGTAGCAGATGAACAAAGATTTACATCACGATGCAGCCTGAGAGCCAACGCAGCCAGGCAAGGACACACTTCAGCACCAAAGAGGACAAGAATCAAGTGTAACACTTGAAACACCAGCCTATGCCACCTTTTCTCCATCCCCTCCAACTTGCCTACCTCTTGTCCCCTTACTGTCCCTTGTAGTCTCGTACTAGTAACTGGAAGTATTCATCTTGTTTTTTGACTCATTCCCTAGCTGCTTGTGTTTTCACTTGACTCCTGGAATCCTCTGGCCCCTACATTTCTTCCCCGGTTTTGACTCCTGCCAGACATGACTTTATTCCTGCCTCTCACTTTCATTCTGCTGCACTGGCTTTAGGTCACTTCTCTGAGAGTTTGTGGTGCTGTGATTCCTGACTTAACATTTCCTCTCCAGAGTCTTATTTCTCCCTCCTTCCAACATGTGCTGCAGTGACACAAAAATAATACTTTCTTGGGTCAGATATTATCAATCATGTTTTATTGCAAGTAGTATTGTCCACTAACATTATTAATGGCATTAATTTATCAGCTTATTTTACTTTAGCCCCAACAGAAGACTCGATAGAAGAGGTAACTGCAGATCATCCACAGGTTGTGTCCATGATTGAGGAGACTATAAAAATGTCACAGGATATGAACTTTGAACAGCCATATGAAAAATATGCTGAAATCTTACAGGAAGTCCTTGGAGAGGTAAAAAACCTAGCCGGGTAATTCTTATCTGTGACTTAACTATTACTGAGAAAATGTTAATCTAGTATGTGTATAATTATTTTAGAGTCTTATGGTGTTGAAATTTGTGGCCTTCAAATTCATGTACATTGTATAGTCAGCATTGTTAAGTGCGAAGTACCCCAGTGAACAACTACTGATGCTCTTTGGTAAATTTTCAATTATAAACAAAATTATGTACTATAACTTTATGCTTTGAAATTAATTATTCATTAAATTTTATTGTCTTTGATTCAGTTCAGTTAAAAGATGATGCATATTGGTACTAGGTACCAAAGTTGTATGTTTCATCTATGAACTGATTAATTATAAGCCAAGACAAATTTTGCTCCATCCATGGTTAATTGGTTTCATCCAACCAACTTGAACATGCGTTCATAGGGGAGATGAGTGGACACACATGTGCTGTTCCAGTCTAAAGGGGAAAAAAATCCTCAAATGCTATCTATCAATGGCAGGTCAGAAGGCCCATTGTTTGTTTATAAAGAACAGGATATTCATGTGGGTCTGTTTTGTACAAAGATCTTAAGTAAACATTCAGAGCAAAATCAAAAGCAGAACTAATCTTTTCAGCCCTTGATGAACTTCTGTATATCTCTGTGATTTAGCTTAAAATTACTATGTGAAGAAAATACATATGATGTTAGAGTATTGAACCTTTTTGTAACACATTGGGTGGTTTCCTCAAGCCCCAGGCTCTACCAGCCTCTCTGACTCTCAGATTCCCATGGCTCCCTTTGAGCTTCCCATACAGACCTTTCAAAGTTTTCTGCATGTCTGTCTTCTGGTTGTTCTATCATCCATTTAGTCCTTCAGAAATATTATGAGTACCTACTATCTGCCCCATACTGTGTTAGATACCAGGAATCTGAAGATGGATTAAACACAGCCCTTTCCTTTAAGGAGCTATCCATCAGGTGGGGAAGACTGAACAGACATGTAAACCAATAGCTAAGTTATCATGTGCTAGAGGCAAATAGATGTGTATGAGGTGTAGGAATTCCATGAAGGTCAGAGCCATCATCTCTGTCTGGGAGGTAAGAGAAACCATCGCAGAGGAGATCTGCAAGTGAGGGACATGTTTGGGAGTGTGGAATTACCATATTTGCTCTTGAGTGAAATTTTTCTCCATTCTCTTCAGAGTTTATTCTGGAGGATATAAATCCACAAGGAGTCCTACACTTCTGATACAGGAATATTTATAGTATTAGATGGTAAACTGTAGCTCTGGGACCGTTTAAATCATATGAGATTTTAACTCCCAAGCTCATATCAGGTTGTCATTTCTCAAAAGACCAGAGACCTGTGGAGGAGACAGTTTTACTCATCATCAGTTCTATGATCTTTATGATTAGAAGAACTATTTTTCATAAGCAGCTAGAGATATGCTCCTTTGAGATGGGCCTGTACAAGTCATATGCCCATGTTGTTTTGGGGTTTTGGAGGTTTTGTTTTTATTTTTTAAATTGGATTGTCTCTTTTTTGATTCATGTTTTGTTTATGTATTCTGAGTATGATTCTTTGTTGGATATTTTGCAGTTATCTTTACAAATATCTTCTGTCTTGAATAATAGGAGTTAATTTTATTGAAATCAAATTTATTAATTTTTTCTTTCACAGTTAGTGCTTTTCATGTTCTGTTTCAGAAATATTTGCCTACCCAAAGTCAGGAAGATATTCTCCTAGGTTTTCTTCTGGAAACCTTGCTTTATCTTTCATATTTGGATCTACGGTCCATTTGAAACTAATTTTTGTGTATCAAAAACAATATTCAAATGGACAATATACATATAAAAAGGTACTTAACATCACTAATCATTTACCACAATGTGGTCAAGTTGTATTTTTTTTCAAGATGGATAACTAGTTGCTCTAGCACCGCTTATTGAAAAGACCATCCTTTCTCCACTATCATGTATCAAGTGGCAATATATATGTAGTCCCTTTATAGACTCTTTGTTCTTTTTTTTTTTTTTTTTAATTTATTTATTATTATTGTACTTTAAGTTGTAGGGTACATGTGCATAACGTGCAGGTTTGTTACATATGTATACTTGTGCCATGTTGGTGTGCTGCACCCATCAACTCATCATTTACATCAGGTATAACTCCCAATGCAATCCCTCCCCCCTCCCCCCTCCCCATGATAGGCCCCAGTGTGTTATGTTCCCCTTCCTGAGTCCAGGTGATCTCATTGTTCAGTTCCCACCTATGAGTGAGAACATGCGGTGTTTGGTTTTCTGTTCTTGTGATAGTTTGCTAAGAATGATGGTTTCCAGCTGCATCCATGTCCCTACAAAGGACACAAACTCATCCTTTTTGATGGCTGCATAGTATTCCATGGTGTATATGTGCCACATTTTCTTAATCCAATCTGTCACTGATGGACATTTGGGTTGATTCCAAGTCTTTGCTATTGTGAATAGTGCTGCAATAAACATACGTGTGCATGTGTCTTTATAGCAGCATAATTTATAATCCTTTGGGTATATACCCAGTAATGGGATGGCTGGGTCATATGGTACATCTAGTTCTAGATCCTTGAGGAATCGCCATACTGTTTTCCATAATGGTTGAACTAGTTTACAATCCCACCAACAGTGTAAAAGTGTTCCTATTTCTCCACATCCTCTCCAGCACCTGTTGTTTCCTGACTTTTTAATGATCGCCATTCTAACTGGTGTGAGATGGTATCTCATTTTGGTTTTGATTTGCATTTCTCTGATGGCCAGTGATGATGAGCATTTTTTCATGTGTCTGTTGGCTGTATGAATGTCTTCTTTTGAGAAATGTCTGTTCATATCCTTTGCCCACTTTTTGATGGGGTTGTTTGTTTTTTTCTTGTAAATTTGTTTGAGTTCTTTGTAGGTTCTGGATATTAGCCCTTTGTCAGATGAGTAGATTGCAAAAATTTTCTCCCATTCTGTAGGTTGCCTGTTCACTCTGATGGTAGTTTCTTTTGCTGTGCAGAAGCTCTTTAATTTAATGAGATCCCATTTGTCAATTTTGGCTTTTGCTGCCGTTGCTTTTGGTGTTTTAGACATGAAGTCTTTGCCCATGCCTATGTCCTGAATGGTACTACCTAGGTTTTCCTCTAGGATTTTTATGGTATTAGGTCTAACATTTAAGTCTCTAATCCATCTTGAATTAATTTTCGTATAAGGAGTAAGGAAAGGATCCAGTTTCAGCTTTCTACTTATGGCTAGCCAATTTTCCCAGCACCATTTATTAAATAGGGAATCCTTTCCCCATTTCTTGTTTCTCTCAGGTTTGTCAAAGATCAGATGGCTGTAGATGTGTGGTATTATTTCTGAGGACTCTGTTCTGTTCCATTGGTCTATATCTCTGTTTTGGTACCAGTACCATGCTGTTTTGGTTACTGTAGCCTTGTAGTATAGTTTGAAGTCAGGTAGCGTGATGCCTCCAGCTTTGTTCTTTTGACTTAGGATTGTCTTGGGGATGCGGGCTCTTTTTTGGTTCCATATGAACTTTAAAGCAGTTTTTTCCAATTCTGTGAAGAAACTCATTGGTAGCTTGATGGGGATGGCATTGAATCTATAAATTACCTTGGGCAGTATGGCCATTTTCACGATATTGATTCTTCCTATCCATGAGCATGGTATGTTCTTCCATTTGTTTGTGTCCTCTTTTATTTCACTGAGCAGTGGTTTGTAGTTCTCCTTGAAGAGGTCTTTTACATCCCTTGTAAGTTGGATTCCTAGGTATTTTATTCTCTTTGAAGCAATTGTGAATGGAAGTTCATTCCTGATTTGGCTCTCTGTTTGTCTGTTACTGGTGTATAAGAATGCTTGTGATTTTTGCACATTAATTTTGTATCCTGAGACTTTGCTGAAGTTGCTTATCAGCTTAAGGAGATTTTGGGCTGAGACAATGGGGTTTTCTAAATATACAATCATGTCATCTGCAAACAGGGACAGTTTGACTTCTTCTTTTCCTAACTGAATACCCTTGATTTCTTTCTCTTGCCTAATTGCCCTAGCCAGAACTTCCAACACTATGTTGAATAGGAGTGGTGAGAGAGGGCATCCCTGTCTTGTGCCAGTTTTCAAAGGGAATTTTTCCAGTTTTTGCCCATTCAGTATGATATTGGCTGTGGGTTTGTCATAAATAGCTGTTATTATTTTGAGGTACATTCCATCAATACCGAATTTATTGAGCGTTTTTAGCATGAAGGGCTGTTGAATTTTGTCAAAAGCCTTTTCTGCATCTATTGAGATAATCATGTGGTTCTTGTCTTTGGTTCTGTTTATATGCTGGATTATGTTTATTGATTTGCGAATGTTGAACCAGCCTTGCATCCCAGGGATGAAGCCCACTTGATCATGGTGGATAAGCTTTTTGATGTGTTGCTGAATCCGGTTTGCCAGTATTTTATTGAGGATTTTTGCATCGATGTTCATCAGGGATATTGGTCTAAAATTCTCTTTTTTTGTTGTGTCTCTGCCAGGCTTTGGTATCAGGATGATGTTGGCCTCATAAAATGAGTTAGGGAGGATTCCCTCTTTTTCTATTGATTGGAATAGTTTCAGAAGGAATGGTACCAACTCCTCCTTGTACCTCTGGTAGAATTCAGCTGTGAATCCATCTGGTCCTGGACTTTTTTTGGTTGGTAGGCTATTAATTATTGACTCAATTTCAGAGCCTGCTATTGGTCTATTCAGGGATTCAACTTCTTCCTGGTTTAGTCTTGGAAGAGTGTAAGTGTCCAGGAAATTATCCATTTCTTCTAGATTTTCCAGTTTATTTGCGTAGAGGTGTTTATAGTATTCTCTGATGGTAGTTTGTATTTCTGTGGGGTCGGTGGTGATATCCCCTTTATCATTTTTAATTGCGTCGATTTGATTCTTCTCTCTTTTCTTCTTTATTAGTCTTGCTAGTGGTCTGTCGATTTTGTTGATCTTTTCAAAAAACCAACTCCTGGATTCATTGATTTTTTGGAGCGTTTTTTGTGTCTCTATCTCCTTCAGTTCTGCTCTGATCTTAGTTATTTCTAGCCTTCTGCTAGCTTTCGAATGTGTTTGCTCTTGCTTCTCTAGTTCTTTTAATTGTGATGTTAGAGTGTCAATTTTAGATCTTTCCTGCTTTCTCTTGTGGGCATTTAGTGCTATAAATTTCCCTCTACACACTGCTTTAAATGTGTCCCAGAGATTCTGGTATGTTGTATCTTTGTTCTCATTGGTTTCAAAGAACATCTTTATTTCTGCCTTCATTTCGTTATGTACCCAGTAGTCATTCAG